>NC_056731.1:1789462180-1789504680 GCF_019279795.1 Protopterus annectens
AGAAAATGTATAAAAAGACCTTACTTCCTGATTTTAGTTAGACAAACTCTGTATTAACATGTTTTTGTCTCCTTGCTGAAAGATTAAAGTGCCTTAACCTGAACCTGCCGTGTATTGATCATTTTTGAAGTTTATTTTTCCTTTGACAGATTGGTCCTTCGAGCCGGATATTCTCGCTCTAGCTCAGGTCAGATGGGCCTGGTGGCATGAAACCGTACGGAGAAGAGGCCACATCGGTTCTTCTGCTCTGAAAGACCTCCGACTGAATTGTCATTCAAAAGAGGCCAGCCACTGTTTCTGATCTGTGATTGGAGGATGAGTCAACGGTTCCAGCAGTGAGACGATCAATCACGGAGGCTCATGTAAGGAGGAATTTACCTTTTCTTTGTTTCAGATCAGGGACTTGTTACAGTATTTGTTTTTGTCAGGGAGATTTTATATAAATCAGGGACAAAAAACATTGCTGTCTTGTCATAGATCAGGGAAACAGGAAAGGTAGGCAGTTATTCTAGATAAACTGTGAAAAAGAGACAATCGTGGTACCACGTTATAAGAAGGGTAACGTAACAATTTCTAACTAAGTTAAGACAACATGGGAAATAAGTGCACAAAAAGATCCCGAGATCTGCCATTAACCAAAGACGCGAAATATATGCAATTACAACATGCCGATAACGTTAGGTACTATACAAAATGGGTTAATAAATACAAATTTGATGGCAAATTAGATAAACCTTCACTTATCAAACATGTCAACCAACTTATAACAGACGCAAAAGGTCAGGTAAAAAAGCAACGCCATTTGGGAGTTCCTCAGGCACACAGGTGGCTTGAGGAAGCAAACCGCAGGGAACAAAAGATTAAAAATTCAAAAGCAATGTTTTTAGACAAGGAAGACAATAACCTAGTACTAGCATCAGCCCCTCCACCCCCTCCGCTTCTCTTTCCAGAATATGAAGCGAGTGGACAAGCTGATCCACCTCCGCTATATCCAACAGTCCCTGCGAAATCAAAACCGTTTGTCAGAGATCCTGTCGAGACTAGGTCTCGAACACGTAACTTAAGAGGGAATATTGAATTGTATGAAATAAATAAAAATTCACAAGCTATGAGTGAAAAAGAGATATGCCCACTCATAGAAGTACCAAATCCACAGGCAGGACAGACAGGACAGGACCCAACTCTTCTAGTGTACAGACCATGGACACCGGAAGACATCCGGAAAGCCACAGAGGGAATCCCCATCCGAAAGTTAATTTTAGAAAATTCCTAGAAGACTTACAGGGCATGAGGTTAAGTTACCATTTAAATGGAGAGGAAGTAGAGAAAGTAGTCAGACAAATCGTAGGTCCAGATTGGCACATGATCAGTGGCAACTGGAATCCCCGTGACGCAGAACATAAGCCACTCCCACATAGCAATGCAAAGCTGGATAACAGAATGAAAGGTCTGACAGACCGAATCTCTGAGAAATGGAAGCCTAGGGCTGACTGGACTTGCATTAATTAATGCATCCAACAGGAAGGTGAAACTGTTGATAGATATTATGCTAGATTATTAGAGTGTTTTAATAACCATTTTGGAATGCAAGTACCTGAAGACCAAACACATGATTTCCCATATGAACAACAACTAAAGAATGCATTTTTAAAGGGTAGTATTGCACCCATAAGTAGTTTCATTACAAAGCACATGGTAGATCATTGTACGAGTAGATTACAGTCATTACTTGAATATGCAAGACATGCCGAAAGGCATTTTAATAGCAAAAAGAAAAAGAAAACACAAGTATTCGCAGTAAAAGACGAAGCAGAAGTCTTTGTAGTACAGTCCAGGAAGAAGGGTAAGAAAAATGCCCAGGGAAACAAACAATCTGATACGCGATCAGAGGAGTTTGAAGACAGAAAGAAAAGGGGTGAATGTTTTAAATGCGGGAAAAAGGGACATTTAGCAAGGGATTACAGGCAAAACAAAAAGGTAGCCACGGAAGATAAGGAGGGTGAGGACTGACTATATGATAGTCAAGAATCACTAGAAGGGAATAACCAAGAAAAGACAAATGCAAATGTTATAGAAGGAGTAAATAATCTGATAGAAGAAATAGAGGAAGTACAATAAATCACTGATGGTGAAGAAAATGAAATTTTAGACTTGGCATTATTGAGCCTAGAGCTCTATTTAGCAGACACAAAACCAGAAGTTACATTTCTGGTAGAGGGGAGGGAAGTTAAATTTCTGTGTGACTCAGGGGCTTCACGGACCCTGATACATCCTTCCAAACTACCAGAAAACTCAGAGTCACTCGACTATATATTGATAAAAGCAGCTAATGGACAGCTGTATCGGGACCCACTCTCCCATAGCATAGCAATAACTGACCCTGTTTCAGGGATGACCCAAAAGAGCAAAATTGTTGTTTCTGCAAAACGCCCAGTAAATCTTTTGGGCAGAGACCTTATGCAGATATTTGGCATAGCAGTAGTTCCAACTATGCAGGGTATGGAAGCACAGCGACAAATGGATACTTTTGTGTGTGACCAAAGGGTGAAACATTTTATTGGTACAGCCAGGACTTGGTTACGACTGGTCCAGGGGCAGAAACCGAAGATCTGATGAACATAGCTATCAGTAAATCCCCCTGCTTTGACACTGATAAACAGCATTTGTTGCATTGTACTCTATATTACTGTAGCATACCAGGACCTGATAAAGAATATGAGCAAGAACTGTTTAGAAACCATGCTAACAGATTAGTATTACATAATCTGTACTGGGACACAGAAGGAAGCAGTGTAGCTAGCTGTTCATTGCCCCAGGAATTCCTAGCACTTTATAAATCTAATCGATTACCACATGTTAGTTTAACTAAAGATAAGAATGTGAGGTGGGCAGACCTAGGAGAAAAAGTCACAAGGTGGGAAAAACAGACAGAATTAGAACTGTCAGAACAGGGAGTACAAAAGCAGAAGTTGAATTGGATAACACAGACACACCCAGCTGTGCACTTGCAGGCAAATGAGGACAGCTGAGTAGCACTCTTACTAGAGGAAGAGGAAAAAGCCTTACGAGGCATACCAGAGACTCTGGTCAACAGGGAAATCAGATGTAGGACTTATTCGTACAGCAGGACCAGTCACTATCACACCAAAGTCAGCATTTAGACCTCAAAAGGGACAGTATCCCTTAAGAAAGGATGCAGAAGTAGGAATTAAACCTATAATAGCAGCCTTACTTAAGGAAGGAGTATTGATAGAATCTCCTGATTCGCCATGTAATACACCCTTATTTCCTGTTAGGAAAGCAAATGGAGAATGGCGTATGGTCCAAGATTTACAAGCTGTAAATGAAGCAGTTATACCTAGAGCACCTATGGTGCCAGATCCACACACCTTATTAAATGATTTGAAACCTCAACAGAAGTATTTTTCTGTGGTAGATATTAGCAATGTGTTTTTCTCAATACCGATACACCCTGACAGCCAACATTGGTTTGCATTTACATTTCAGGGGAAAAGGTATACATACACACGACTACCATGGGGATATTGTGAGAGTCCAACAATATTTGCACAGGAAATGGCAAGTAACTTAGCGAGATTTATCCCACTGAAAGGCAGCCAGATTTTACTTTATGTAGACGACATTCTGCTGGCAGCCCCCACCCAGCAAGAATACAGAGAAGATACCATAGCATTACTACAATTTCTAGCCACTCAAGGACACAAAGTAAACAAAAACAAACTGCAACTTTGGAAAAAACAGGTTAAATACCTGGGATATGTAATATCCAAAGAAGGCAGAATATTAGATGAAGACAGGAAAGCAGCAATATTACAAGCACCCAAACCGACTACCAAGAAGGAAATGATGTCCTTCCTAGGTACGACTATTTTTTGTCGGAGTTGGATTCCAAACTATGCCTTGGAGTCTGCTCCACTGACCAACTTAATATACAAGAAGCCTATGGCAGCACAAGATTCATTACAATGGACACCAGAAGCAGAATCAGCTTTCTGCAAATTGAAACAACTGATAGCATCCTCATTAGTTTTAGGATTACCGAACTATCATAAACGATTTTTCCAAACTGTAGATTGTAAGCAGGGCTATATGACATCAGTGTTAACACAGCAACATGGGAACAAACAATGCCCCATAGCTTACTATTCATCACAGCTAGACCCAGTGGCGCAATCCTTGCCCCACTGTGTACAAGCAGTAGTCACAGCTGCAATGGCAGTACAGGCTTCAGCCTCAGTAGTGTTATTCCACCCTCTCACATTGAGAGTGCCTCATGCGGTCACGATTATTTTACTGCAAGAAAAAGTGGCATATCTTTCTCCTGCTAGGCATCTTTCCTGTATGACTATATTGCTGAGCCAACCTCATATGACAATTGAATGATGTACAACTTTGAATCCGTCAACCTTGCTCCCAACCCCTGCAGATGGCAAACCACACTGCTGCCTGCAGGAGATTGAGCAAAAGACACTGCCTAGCAAAGATCTCACAGATGTTCCCTTGGATGATGCCGAGGTGACATACTATGTGGACGGCTTGTGCAAAAAAGGTCCTACAGGACAGAATCTAGTAGGGTATGCAGTAGTTTCTGATACTGAGATTTTAGAAGCAAAGTCTTTACCACACAACTTATCTGCACAAGCAGCAGAATTGATTGCTTTGACAAGGGCATGTACCTTGGCAAAGGGTAAATGTGTGAACATTTTTACTGACAGCCAGTAAGCTTTTTCTACTGTACATGTTTTTGCACAACAGTAGAAAAATAGAGGAATAATAACATCTACTGGTAAACCGATTAATCATGCGCAATTTATTTTAGATTTGTTAGAATCTATTCAGTTAATTCAGAAAGTAGCTATTTGTAAATGCGAGAGCTGATACAGCTGCAAAACAGGCATCTTCAGCTTCAGAAGTATTTCTTTTGAGTGAGGAATTACAACCTTCTGAGATTTTAGATTTTGAAATATTAAAAACAATGCAGACACTTACTACAAATGTAGAAAAACAAAAATGGATAAAACAAGGAGCAATTCTTGAGAAAGGGCTGTACATCTCCAAAGAAAGAAAACCAATTTTGCCGTCTAACTTGTTTAGATATGCAGCTTAGTTGAGCCATGGGCAGTGCCATGTCTCAACCGGCAGGGATGGTAAAGTTAGTGAATCGAGTGTTTACAACGTATGGATTTACAAACTACACAAAAAAATTTTGTGCAGTATGCCATGTTTGTAACATGCATCATGCACAAGGGGCATTGAAACCTAAGCAAGGGAGTTTCCCTACACCACCGTATCCGTTCCATACTATTTGTATGGGTTTTATAGAACTGAACAAATGCGAAAATAAGAAGTACTGCCTTGTCATTATAGATATGTTTTCCAAATGGGTGGAAGCTTTTCCGACCAAAAATCCAGATGCAGCTACTGTTGCAAAAGTCCTCGTTAAAGAAATTATTCCTAGATTTGGCATACCAGAAAAGATCTATAGTGACAATGGCACACACTTTGTAAATCAAACCATACAACAATTGAGTCATTATTTCGGGATTTCCTTGAAAAACCATTGTGCATACCACCCCCAATCTGCAGGATTAGTAGAGAGGCATAATGGAGTCCTGAAAAATAAGCTTAGGAAATTGATTAGTGAGACACAAAAGAACTGGGTGCACTGCCTGCCTCTGGCACTGTTGAGCATGAGAACTGTTCCAAATGCAAAAGGGTTAACTCCTTTTGAAATACTGTTTGGGAGGGCATATTATATACCTCAATGGAAACCTCTCATGCCTGCAGACCAGGAGGCTGACAGTTCACTTGCAGAATACATGAGACGACTTTTAAGTAATAAACAACTTTTGCAGTTAAATTCTGTTTCAGATAAAGAACAACCCAGACCATCAGAAGCAGCAGTAGTCCCAGGCACGTGGGTCTGGGTGAAGGTCGTGAAGAAAAGAAATTGGAGTTCTCCAAAGTGGGAAGGGCCATACCAAGTGCTACTGTCAACACCCACTGCAGTCAAGACCACAGAGCGAGCGTCCTGGATTCATCTGACACACTGTAAATTGGTTAAGAACTTTGAACTGGACAAAAATCTTGTTACTGTTATACAACGAGAACAAAATGACCAGGTATAGAGTAAACAGGGATGCAGAACAACCTCAGAAAAATTGCATGATTATTCTGATAGCTATACTGGTAACAATAATCTTTTTGCTGTGGCCTTTCCTTTTTCAAGCCACATGAGTTAAACTGAACAAACGTGATGCATTACTCATAGACTGGCACCCAAACTTTAACACTTACCAAGCAATTAAATATGTGTACGCTGAGACATTCAGTGTTTCAAACTGCTGGATTCACACAGCTATACCAACAGCATACGGGGGATTATTAAAGACTGCTGTCCCCCTAGGGGTCAATGAGACCTGGGAAAATTAGATTTTTGATACTACACCTGTAAAATCACAAGACAAAATAGCATTGTACTTACCTGTTACACAAAAAGGAATTGTATGTTTTTATAAAAATGACACTATTCAGGTGGGGTTGGAGCAATTGCAATGTGACTGTTTCTTATAAATGTTATATTAAGGCTAATAAGGTAGAAACTATTTGTGATACAAACTATGACTCATATTTTGAGAAAATGCAAAAAACTGTCAGTGAAATATAGCATAATTCTGTTCTTTTAAAGCAGCTTTCTATCATTGATAAGAAAATATTTCATGCAGGGCAAGCATATATCAATACTAAAGTAGAGAATTGTTATTTTGTTTGTGGGAAAAAGGCATACAAATGGCTACCTGAGAATTGGTCCGGCAGTTGTTTTTTGGGTTACCTGGTTCAGGCCATACGACACACTGCAGCTTTGCCTCGAGGGAAAATTTGAAACATCAGAGAGGTCAGCAGTAAACCTGGAAATCCAATAAAGAGACCTGAGAATCCAGTGGAACGGATCAAAGCAGGATGGAGAAACCATACTTCCATGAAAAACAAAGATAAACTGACACACATGGACTTGAGTGACACTATTATATCATGGGCAGGCATAGCCCCTGCATGTGGCACAGTGAAATCGATTTGGGAGCTGAGAAAACTGTCAAAACTTCTCAAAGTTATGAGCAATACAAATTTTCTGCTCTCGAATTAATGACTGATGAACTGAACGCTATGAAAACTGTGGTACTTCAAAACCGCATGGCTCTCGACTTCACCCTAGCGGCGAGGGGTGGTACGTGTGCTTTAATCAAAGGAGAATACTGTTCGTATATTCCTGACAACCAGCATGAGATAAAAGACCATCTTGAGGTGATCCAGCAAGTGTCGGCTATGACCAAACCAGGCCCAAACCCTCTGACGGGCTTTTTCCAGAATTTGTTTGGGGGGTGGGGTTCCATCCTAATGAACATCCTGATTGCCATTTGTGTGGGATTACTCCTATTAGGAGCATCCATTTGTTGTGGTATTCCCTGCATGAAAAAGTTAATCAAAGATTTTATAGACTTTGTATCAAAGTACTGAAATTGAAGAGTTGTTGAAAACTGAAATGCTTTCATAAGTTTAAACTGAATGACTCTCTTAATTGCAAATCCGAAATGGAAGAGGTTAGGAAAAGAAGCAAACCGTTTATGCTTTTGAAAATAGAATAAAAAGTATTAACAGGGGGGAAATGTTAGAGAAATATGTATTAATATGTATGTTTAGTGCTTATTAGAAGCTAAAAGAGTTAACACATTTCATTCTATTTTATGTACAGCTTAATTCTGTATGAAATTATAAGATGATTTTTCAAACCACAGTATGCTTTCTGAAACTGCAAGATGCACCCTGACATAGTATTTGCTAGCACAGCAAAATTTATGTTTATGCCTTTTGGAAGTGTACTGAGAAGCAGGTGATTATCTGCTAGGTCAGGAAAATGTATGAATAGTGTATGAATAGAACAATACTGTTAATATGATTGAATATGAACAATCAGCTCTGTTCGTGTTATGAGAACATGCACAGCTGCGGAAAAGAAGAGATACATGAAACAAAAGACTGCTTGAAGAATCTGTACTTGCCTTGTGCTCGAATTAGCTATAGTACCTTGAATGGTAACATAACATAGTGGGAAGCTGTATCTATCCGGTGGTCACCAAGGCCATGTTGTTTTTCTTAGGAAGTTTTTCATAAAATTGATAGTACAAGCAGAAAATCATGGACAAACAGCTGCTATGAAGTAATGATGTTAAAACTTGTGATCTGTCACGTCAGCTTGGTAGGCAATGTCTTGTTAGAAAATGTATAAAAAAGACCTTACTTCCTGATTTTAGTTAGACAAACTCTGTATTAACATGTTTTTGTCTCCTTGCTTCAAGATTAAAGTGCCTTAACCTGAACCTGCCGTATATTGATCATTTTTGAAGTTTATTTTTCCTTTGACAGTGTGTGTGTGTGTGTTTGTGTGTGTGTGTGTGTGTGTGTGTGTGTGTGTGTGTGTGTGTACATAAATATACATAAATATATAACAGCTACAAACACATGCAATCTGAGGGTCATGGTGCTCCACCCTGGAAGTCTAAATCTGAAAATGCACTCACTGGATGTATTCCTTAACATGGGGAACAATGACATCTGTGCTGTAACAGAGACCTGGTTTATGGCAGCAGGAACACCCCTGCACTACCAGTCTTTAACTCATTCCACACCTTTTGGCTGCAGAACTTGGACTAAAGCTCCAAAGCTGGTAGTATTTCCATAACCATAAAGGATGCACACACCTCCAGAGTGGTAGACCAGCATTATGCATCACAGATCCTGCAGGTGTAGCTAACATTCGTTAAGACAGTGGTTCAGGTTGTAGCCTGCTATAGGTCCCCAAACATGTCCCAAGTCTCACACTCCATGTCCTTAAACACCCTGGAGAATATTAGTGTCCAACCTAACACTCTCATACTGGTTGACTTCAACTACCCCATCATTAACAGAGAAAGCTACTCATGTACCGATGCACTTGCCCATCACATCGACCTGGTCCTTACTAACATGGGTTACTGAAGCTTTACACCAATAGTCAACTCCTTCCTTGTTATATCTGAACACAAATTAATCATTTTTGGAAAACTACAGCCCTCCCACCCCCCTGCACAGGTAACCACCAGGAAAAACCTTTCCAAAGCTAACTATGGCCTCCTAAAACAGAGGTGACTAAACTCACAGCAGCCATTCAAATGGAGACTAGTTGCATGACTGCTGAATCAAACAACAATGCACTATGAACACATACACAAATGCATGGATACCACCATACCCAATAGAACCAAGACCCTCACCTCCAAAAAAGGAAGCTAATCTGGTGGTCCCCGGCCATAAAGAAACTGTACAACAGAAGGAGGGAACTGATACAGAATAAGGTGAAGTCCGAAGACTGGAAAAAAACCCTTATCAGCCTCAATTAAAAGTTGAGCTCCCTCATCAAAGACTACAAAGTTAGCTGTGAAAACAGAATTGGAGCACATAGTAAAGACAACCACAAGGACTCATACAGTTATGTAAAGAATGGTACCTCCTAGACTAAGACAACAAATATTGCCAATATACTGGCCGACATATTGAGTGCAAACTTTACCCCTCTCCCCTACAATGAACCAATCACAATACCAGTACACTGCCAGGCACCCAGTATTACTGTGGCACAGGTTAAAACACCACTGTCCAAGGCTAGGAATTCAGCTTCTATGGGACCTGACAATATCCCTGGCTGTGATCTACATGAACTACAGAATGACCTGGCACCTCACCTGTGTGCCCTGTTTAGGCATAGCCTCACCTTTGACTTTGTCTCTACTGAATTGTGCACTGATACAGTCACCCCTCTCCACAAAGGAGGTGCAACTACAGACCCTGGGAACTACTGCCCCAATTGCCTGACATGTCTATTATACAAAGCTATGGAATGCATCATCATGTACCTAATAAGCAGGGATATGGGAATTTGCAGACTCAGGATCCCACACAGATTAGTTTTGTGAAGAGTAGGTCATACTTATAGGTTCATAGGTTCATAGGTAGGTACTAGGCTATTGGCCCTAGGGCCTATATAAGCCTAACCAAACAGTACCCTGGCTTTTGCCACCCAATGAAATTATTTCCATGTGCCCCTGTCAAGCAGAGCCACAGAAGTGATCCCCAGGATGAATTTCCTATCTCCCATCCAATCATCAAGATTTTTCTTGAAGAGTGCTAATGAGGAAGTTTGTTTGATATAGATAGGTAGTTTGTTCCAGAGTATGGGAATTCTCTAAGACAGGAATCTATCCCTCCAGCATGTTCTGTTTATTGTGGTGACAAGGTTTAGGTCCCTAGAGCTTGTAGCTGGAGGGATTGGGATTTCTTTACATGGAGCATGTCCAACAGCTCTGGATTTGACATAGCTTTGTATATTAGGCAGAGATCACCTCTGGGTATGCGATATGCGACAGAGTAAAGCTGGAGTTTTTTGAGACGGTCTGCGTAGGGCATCTGTTTGAGGCCAGTAATCCTCTTTGTGAGGTATTTCTGTGGCCTTTCCAGTTGTTGTAGATGTATGTGAGGTACATACCAAAAGGGGAGTTGTACTCTATAATGGGTCTAATGAGTTACGAGTAGAGGGGAACAATGACCTCTTTTTTCCTGGATGAAAAACCTTTTGTGATGAGGTGTGACACGTAGAAGGATTTCCTGAATACTGCGGCAATGTGATTATCAAAGGAGAGACTGCTATCCACCTGTGTCCCAAGGTCTCTTATCACACTTTTGGTGTTAAGTAGACTACTGCCTATGTGGTAGTTCATGAGTACAGAGTTTTTACCAAAAGGGATGACAATGCACTTTTTGGCATTGAGCTTGAGGCCATGGCTTTGACACCATGCATCTGTCTCAGTGAGGCCTTTTTGTAGGATATCCACATTGTTAGGAGATTTGATTATGGCACCTAGTTTGCAGTCATCTGCAAACTTTGTTAGCCAAAGACCGTCTGTGCTAGCCTGTACTTCAGAGAAGTAGATACCAAACAGGAGAGGACCTAGGACTGAACCCTGTGGTACTCCACTTGTCACTGGTCTGAAGTTGGATTTAGAGTCTGCTACTTTCACAGTGTGGGTTTGGTCAGTGAGCCAGTTGGCAGCCCATCTTGTGACATAGGGATTTACACCTAGTTTAGTGAGTTTGTCTATAATTCCAGAGTGGGGGATGGTGTTGAAAGCCTTGGCGAGATCTAGATAGGCTGTGTGTACCACCTTACCCTCATCTACAGCTTTGGTGACTGCTTCATAGAAGTCTATCAGGTTTAGGAGACATGATCTGCCTTTTACAAACACGAACTGGGTAGGGTCCAGAGTCTGGAGATTACCAATGTCATTGTTTATAAGTTCCATGATGATACGCTCCATAGCCTTGCAGGCCAGGCTCATTAGGCTAATGGGGCGGTAGTTCCCGGGGTCTGTGGTGGCTCCCCCTTTGTGGAGTGGGATAACCATTGCTGTGTGCCATTCAGTGGGCACAAAGCCTGTGGTAAGGCTATGATTGAACATGGTACTTAGGTGGGGTGCCAGTTTGTTTTGTAGTTCATGTAGAATGCAGCCTGGGATGTTGCCAGGTCCCATGGATGCTGTGTTCTTGGCTTTGGAGAGTGTGTTTTTTACCTGTGCAGCCATGATTACAGGTACTTTGCATTCTTCCAGTATAGAGATGGACCCTTTAGGGGAAGAGAGAGGGGTAAAGTTAGCACTGAGCCTATCTGCCAGGATGTGTCAATATCAGTTGGTTCTGTATATTTAGTGCCATTGTGCTGTAACTCAGAGCAGATCTGACTGTTGCCATTGAGATTCTTGACATAGCTATAGAATGCTTTGTGGTTGTCTTTAGAATCAGTGGCGATTTTGTTTTCATAACAAGCTTTGGAGGATTTTTTGAGGGATCTCAGCTTCTTACTGAGGCTGACCGCGGAGTTCCTCCAATCATGGGATTTTACTCTTTTTTGCAGCAGTTTTTTTCTTCTGTTGTAGAGATTGTTTATAGCAGAGGACCACCACTTGCTCAATCAACCTGGTCAACTTCTTAGAGTCAGTCACCTGAGCACATTCCTCACTCAGGAATAATGCAAAACCTCACTAAGCTAGGCATCAACCCCTATATCACTAGGTCGGTTGCAAACTGGGTCACAGATAGGACTTACAGTGTGATAATAGCTGACTCCAAGTCAGACTGCTGAGCAGTCATAAGTGGAGTCCCACAGGGTTCTGTCCTTGATCCTCTCATGTTTGGTATTAACTTCTCTGAAGTCCATGCCAACATGAAGGGACTCTGGCTGACAAAGTTTGCAGACAATTGCAAGTTGGGTAATAATATTAACTACCTAAGTGATGTTAGCATCCTACTGAAAGGCCTCACTGAGACCAATGACTGGTGTCAGAGCCATGGCCTTAAGCTCAATGTCAGAAAATGTGTTGTCATCTCCTTTGGGGAAAATCCAGTTCCCATGAATTACCACATCAATGGTAGTCCCCTGAACAAAGAAGGTGTTATAACAGATCTGGGTACACAGGTTGACAAAAATTTCACTTTTGACCACCATATTGCCACTGTGGTCAGAAAGTCCTTCTATGTGGCACATCTCAGTACTAATGCATTAGCATCCAGGAAGGAAGAGGTCATTGTCCCCCTGTACTCTTCTTAACAGAGTGACACAGTTTGTTTCGGCATATATATTCTGATGGGTGTGAGGTAGGTAAATGAAATGTATGTCCTCATTTTCCAACAACAATCATATCATCACAGTGATTTACCAGAGAATAGAGAATAATCTGCAAAACAGACCATACATATGAGCAATAAACCTGGATATCCTGAAACAATCCACCCAGTTGACAGGTATGCTCAGAACCCCTTACTGCAATGAATCTGAACCAAGGCTGACAAAGTGGTGGGTGGAAGCCATGAAAATGGGGATGTATCTGAAGTACTGGTATAGATAAGCTAACACAGTTGCTGAAGTAACACCCTCCTGTGTGCTTTAACATATATTTAGTGAAATAGCACAAGTAACTGAAATAAGAAATCTGCTATAGGTATTTACACATGTATTTGCAAATATATCAGGCACTACAGGGATGTAACAGCACTGACAAATAGACACCAGTGTCAAAGTGCATACCCACAACCAATGTCAACACAGTCACAGTCCCACACCGGTAAGTCAAGTGAACAGTAGAGTATACGGACTGTATGAACAAATGCATCATTGTTTGCCACTCACACACTAGCCCTACATATACACTCCCAATTCTCAGTTTAGTCTGAATCCTGACCTTGGTACAGGACATGTCTCAGTCTGCCCCTACAAACACATACAGCCAATAAATCAGCAGCAACTGCGGCAGCATGCACAGTCAGATAAAGAAGGAGGCATAACACTTACATCGACCCCCTCCATATACAGCCCAAATAACATGTACACATGACATTTGTACACAATCCTGACAGTCTGTTAACAATGGCCAGACATACGCAGGTCTCTCACATGTATAGTTCATCTCAGAATGTACAGGCTCAGGACTTATATCTATGGCCTCTTCCCTGACATGCCTGTGGGTCTGCTACATCACTGGGATGGTAGCAGGAATGAAGGCAAGAAATAATAATACTAAATACGTCTGAACCTCATTGACATCTGGACAAAGCCTGACATCATTTGGGGACAGAGGCACAAACACAGGGGTAGATTGGACATATTGTTGTCATACATTTAGACAGTTGCAAATGTTACTGGGTTTGTTGTAATATATCCTTTATGAGGAATATGGTCAGCAATACCAATAGATGTGAGTATTTACTGACTGCATTCCCCATGGTCCATGACTGATGTACCAAAGACACCAACTGTCTGGGGAACAGACAAAACATAACAGGCAAACATGTGGCCAGTCTATGGACATTGTGCCAGTGGAGAGGTATGTCAGAGATATATCACTGTCAGTCATGAAGTCACTCACTAAATGCATGTCCACAGAAACCCCTTTCAATCTATCAATCCACCATGTGTATAACAGCACTGATGACATAGAATCTGTTCACTAATCTTGGGATATGTTCCCATGTTGTTTGGCTGTCTTCACATGCTCTGTCCTGTGATGTATTGCCACCTACTGTATGTGAATCTGTAGCCCACCACCTCTGCAATGTCCCTCACACAGGCAATGAAAAGGGGCAAGGCTCACATTAAGGAATTTCCCATATGTTGGAATTACCAGCAGTGTCTGGGCCTACAGCACAATACTGTGGGGGCACCTATGTAGTGGTATGGCCTTAGGAATACCTGATATCTGCACATCTGTACAGAGGACAGACAGAAAGTAAATAGCCAATGGGTTATGCATTAGAATGAATGTTTTGAAAGATAGAAGTCTGAAACTGAAAGGTATGCCATTACTATATGACAGCAGTCCTGTCTACAGTTAATATCATAATATCATATCAATATCCAATAGGAGGTACACAAAAACATACAGCTGAAACACCAAGAACAAGATAATCAGTACTTAGAATCCTAGCATTGCATGCATGGGTGTATGGTTCTCATACTACAATCTGCAATATACTCTTACTTGGAAAAGCACTATTAAAAGTACTAACTTAATGATACAATATGTGTTAAACTATTTTTGTCAACCAGTGCACTGTAGCTGGTGTAACATGCAAGTGTGACTGCATATAACCTGGGATGCTACCCATGTATAAATCAAATACAAAGAAATAAGATTGTGGTACTACCCATGTATACCCAGGTGTCCCATACAGTATAGCCACACCACTTGCTACTGTAATGACAGCACGTAGAAGCACGTTATTTACAGGAAATTAAATACACTTATTAAAGATGTCATTACCCTGCTATTTTATCATGCTGGAATGTAATCAATGGTTACCAGGGCTGAGCTATGCTTAGCAGGTTTAAGCATTGCTTAATTGCAAATGCTAAGCAGATTTGTGCACTGATAAATGAAGCCTACACATTGTAAGTGCCTATTTGTTTAACCACACATTAGCACTGCTTACTGTCACGCAAACCCACTCAAACACGCTTAAAGCTGCTCAAAACTGCCTTAACACTCTGTATCCAACCATCCTTGTTCTGCATAGCAACAAAATAAACAGCTCTTACAAGCCTTGAACACAGGATCCAGCACACCATAGTCAAAGCTATTTACCAGTGAGTTATCTCAGATGTACAGTTTTAGGATTTCTCAAACATGCCCTACTTTACACCCACTTTACACTGGGGAAGAGACACTGTGCAATTAGGAAGGATTGGTATCTACAAATATATATATATATATATATATATATATATATATATATATATATATGAAAAGAAACATATACATAGAGAGAGAGAGAGAGAGAGAGAGAGAGATAGATATCCATGGAGATACATATAAGTGTATAACAATATATAGATACATTACCAATAAATACTGAGGTGTGTGTGCGTATATATATATATATATATATATATATATATATATATATATATACACATATACAAATATATGCATATATATATATATATATTTATATATATATATGTATATAGACATATTTATATATATATATATATATATATAGAGAGAGAGAGAGAGAGAGAGATGCATACATGTCTCACAATGTCCATACAAATATATGCTGCTGATAGATCACCCACAATTAGGGCAGCATGCACAGTTGGATACAAAAGGACCATGACACTCACATCTGCCTCTCACAGTCCAAATAAATAAGTGAACAGTACACTGCTACAAAATCATGATAGGTGGGGGTGGAGCCTAGATGACCAACTGAGAGCAGTGAATTTTAAAAGCTCATAAACTAGTATAATAATATAGGAAATTTTTATTATTTTCAAGTTTAAAATGTCAGAAATCTATAGATAAATTACTAAACTATGTAAATATCAATTTTGGTGGAGCTATACAAAAATGTTCCTTTCAAGTAACTTGGAGATACATTGAGTCACTGAATATGAACAACTCAAGGAATTCTCACCAAGATGCTGCTTTGAAAAAAACTGCAATCTATTAAATCTAACTTACAGGAACTATCTTTGAAGATGGATGGCTTTAAAAATTACTTAGAAAACCTCAAATTAAATTCTCAAAAACAGACTAATACTCTTAAGGAACTATTATAGCAGCACAATATAAAAATAACAAATATAGAGACCTCTCTAAATGACATTGAAGGTAGACTCAAAGAGGAAGAATTCTAAAAAGAATTTCTGCTTAAACAGAATACATGGCTACTTAACAAACTAGATGACTTAGAAAACAGGGAAAGGGGAAACAACATAAGGATCTTTGGTCTGCCTGAAAACACTGAAGGTGAAGACATTATTTCATTCCTAACAACCTGGATTCCTGAATTTTTAGACTTGAAAGGGGGAATTTCATTTGGAATAGAAATAGCACATAGAGCACTGAGGAAACATGCTTCTAACACAACAAATACTCCACCCAAATCCATAGTTATACATTTCTTTCATTTCTGGACAAGGAACTAATATTAAAATCTGCTTGGAGAAAATCACCCTTAAAATACAATCAAAGCCTGATAAGGTTTGACAATGATTATTCTTCCAGAATACTAGAACAATGGAAAAAAGTCTGGCCAATAATAAAACTGTAGAAACAAAACAACATTAAAGCACAGCTGACCTTTCCAGCCAAAATAAAAATGATTCGTGCCAATGTGATGAGAACCTTTAATGACTTAGAAGAAGCTACTATATTCTTCAAAAAGAACAATATAGTGCATATCCCACCAGAAATGGAATGGATGGCCCCTACTCTTAAAAGAATAAAAGAAACAAATCCTTGGACTGATGCTAGAAAGAAGAAACAAAAAACTGATTCCAAGACAGCTGTCCCAAAAAAAAAAACTCTTACAACTACATCTCTCAAAGTATCAACTGATATGCTACATCACTTGTCACTTGTTTTTTTTATTTTTTTTTAAAAAGGAGGGATTCTTAAACAACTGAGAAACAGTAATGATTTATTCAGAATATTCAGAGTCCACTAATTCTTCACAAACAAAGGTATGTCAAGATGAGTTACTATTTACATTATATATAAGCTAAACAAAGCAACATATAATACAAACATAGAAGTTTGTATTCCCCTACTTGAACTCACTGAATACTTATCTTGTTCGTGTTTCATTGATTTTACTTATAATAATTTAAGTAATTAATTAATTAATTCGACAAGGTACCATTCATCAGAGTTCAGACTTAAATGTAACAAATTAACATCATATATAATAGCAGTAACAGTAGAGTGTTTTGAAAAAAATGCTGTCATGGAGACTGATGCCTTCTTCAGTTAAAGTATGAGTTAGAAATGCCATGTATATCCTGGTTAAATAATAGTAGCAAGCTGTTAGCACAAATGTCATCATTATTCTGTCTTTATATAGTTAATAACAATTATGGCAGGTATTACACCTACGAGTGCTGTTTGATCAATCCTGATATGGTGTGCATGGATGTAGCTGTATCTGACAACTAGTACAAATGTCATTATTATTCTGTCTCAACACAATTAATATCAATTATGGCAGGTATCATAGCTTCAAGTGCTGTTTGATTAAGCCTAACATGGTGTATGTGGATGCAGCTGTGTCTGGCAGCTGTTATATGTTGCCATTTCCATCTCCAGGAAGCTGTGGGTTATGGCTTGCGATCAAGGTTTATTGATGCTTGTGAATTAGGAAGAGACATTTGGTGTTTTAGCCTGGATCCAGGGGAAGGAGTTGGTTAGAACTGTGATTTGCGATATTTTAACAGAAAATGGTTTGTTTTTACGTCTGCTGAGTGAGAGGTGGGAAGGCAAGAGGAGTGTATTATCTCTTGTTGTGGCAGCTTGTTGGGAGTTTTTTTTTTTTATCTGTTTGCTCTCTGTTCTTTTACTGACTGCTGCCTCACTGAAAGAGAGAGAATTTAGGCTTGAAATCGCAGTGAAGTGAAGCTTTGCTTCAGGTGCATCATCGGCATATGATATGCAGTACATAGACACACTAACAGAAACAGTCACTCCTAGGTCACTATGGTAATGGAGACATAGTAACGATAATGCTTATCAGCGTGTGGTCGATCAAATAACTAAGCAGCAGCCAAAAAAAAAAAAAAACACACACACACAACAGTTATGTAATGTATGATTTTAGTAAATCTAGACATAAAATATATAATCGTCACATAAGATGAAGTAGTCTGCTAAGTTTAGATATTAAAGACTGGATTTAATAACATAGGCTTGTGTATAATAACACTGCTGTCTTAACTTGTCATAAATAACATACACTACATTGAACATCAACGGGAAGCCTGATGATTTTCTTATATAAGTAAACATGTATAACAAGTCATGTAATTGCTTTAACTTGAATTGTAGTTTTTGTAACCCATCTTGATCACACATAATACTTAAGCTGTTACCAAGGTAACTAATGTTTTATACATGACATCAAACTGACAAAGTAATTCAAGAGAAACAATAGAAGCCTGAACTAGGAATGCCACACAATCTAACAATCACATTCTGAACAAATAGCATCAAATTGATAATAATCACTCAGTTTAACCTTTGTTGATTATACAAAATAGAATGTTGCCATTTAAATCTAAAAACTTTCAGTATATGCCATAAAATGGCAGTTTATGAATATGGAATGGGAACTTGTAATCTTTAATCACAATATGTGAACTTTTTGTTTTTAACCTATAATTTCACTCATTTTATAATAAGGAATGAGAGATACTAAAATCCTTATGTGTAGGAAATGGGAAGAAGAGGGATGCACTGATAATTAAAATGCACTAATTTTCAGCAATGTTCACATAAAACAAACTTGATGCTTTAAGTAAGTTATCAACAAACAAATTGATTACTTAAATGCTGGCAAACAAGGAAATATAACTTCTGATATATCCAGTAAAATACATTGTATTATAAACATTACGTATAAATATTATTACCATCTATTTATATTAAGTAAAAAGTTTTGAAAGACTTACCCCTGGATTCATGAAGCTTGCGCCATGCGCCAGAGTAGCGTCGGCGATCTAGCACCGAATATGGCTATCGAGCGATTCAGGTAAGAGTTGTTTCTATGTGCACTACCAGCATACGCCAGAGCTGCCCAGCTCATGGTACTTGTATGCCAATTACCCCATGTACAGCAGTGTAGCATGCAAATGAAGGTATAAAGCAATTCATGAAGTGGTGCAGGCATAGCGTAAGCATGCAGAAATGTAAAACAAAAAAAAAAAAAACGGTTTACATTTTTTCAAACAGAACATCGGAACCATGAAAGCAGACCAAACGTATGTATTACAATGTTAACATATGTCAATGGCTAAATATACAGCCAATGGCATAAAAAAACATGCACAACACATAAAAAATAACATTTAATGTCATGGCCACACTAATGCAAAGTACAACCGCAGTGCATGGGTGCACAAACGGGAACACAAGGAAAATATATTTAGATGTCATAAAACTGCAATGTAACACAAATCATGATTTCACAATAATAGTCAATGGTACCATGCTACACCACAACCAAGGCGCAAGGGTTGCTAAGGGTCTATGACAGTGTTCCACACGGTAACTAGGAATTAGTAGTCAATGCCATGCAATTGAGTCAAGTAATACTGAATTGCAAACATCCCGCCGGCGTAAGGATGTACCACACGGCGCAGCGGTACAACACCAATTAGTGGCTTGGAGGTAAACATGACATCATGAGAGGTGTGCACCACCATAGCTGTAAGCACATTGGAGCATTGGTAATCTGGGTTGCCTGTTGCTAAGCAAAGCCACAGGATAGGGGTGTGGACCTAGCCATAGCTATGCTTAGCTGAGAGCACACAAGATGACCAAAAGTGCATGTGAATGTGGATGAAAACACGCACAAAAGCCGGAAACCGGGAGCACGTGGCGTGCAACTTAGGTGAAACAGGAAGGGTACAGGAAGACAATAAGGAAATGCTGCAGCATGACAAATGGAGTACAAATGAGTAATTAACACCTAGAAACTCACAGTGGGCCACAGACAACAGCTAACAAGGCTGCTAGCAGCTACCTGCAGAACAGGAAAGG
This sequence comes from Protopterus annectens, assembly GCF_019279795.1. Lineage (NCBI taxonomy): Eukaryota > Metazoa > Chordata > Ceratodontiformes > Protopteridae > Protopterus > Protopterus annectens. The sequence continues at coordinate 1,789,482,379 of NC_056731.1, forward strand.
GGAGGTGCCGTGCAGCAAAGAAAAGAGAACTGTCACAGCAGAACAAAGCAAACTTGCTGTAGATCAGCTACATAACACATTTCCCAACACAATCCTGGGTTGTGGAAGCACAAAACAAGAAAGGCAGCAGCTGGATGCATGCCTGACAATGGGAGGTGAATCTGGTTGAAAATAGAAGCAAAGGGCAATAGATGAATCACGGCAGACAAGCGTAAGTCAACACCAAAGGCCCCGCAATAGCAGTACCTGCTGTAAAACCAATAATTAAGATACCCTGCAGCTGGAATACACAGACACACCCAATTACACCAGCATCATCCATTGCACAATAGTATAAGTTGTGAAAGCCCCACACACACACTTTTGTATTCCCAGACACTCTGCACCATTGGTATATACAGACGGGGAACTTTTAATATGTATATGTTAGAGGCTGCCATAGCTTTGATTCACCAGCATGTGTTGGAGACTGATGGTGATGTGGAGGATGATGCTGACAGCCATTTCAGGCACCGGAGGAGGAGACGAGTATTCAGATCCAGGGTAACCTACCAGGGGCTACATGATCTGGAGATAGTAGAGCGTTACAGGGTGGACAGGGATATCATACAGCAACTTGTTGAGCTGTGTCGGCCATGCCTCAGAGCCAGAAATAACAGAGGGAAACCCATCCCCGTGGACATGAAGGTATGTGTAAGCTTGAGAATACTAGCCACAGGTACCTTTCAAAGGCCAACTGGGGATATCATGGGGTTCTCACAGGCATCAGCATCCAGGGTACTCCACCAGTTCCTGGATGCCATGTTACCACATGCCAATGAGCACGTACACTTCCCCCAAAATGCAGCAGGAGTTGGCCAGCAATATGCATCTCTTCCACCATGTGGCGGACTACCCGGAGGTACTGGGTGCAACAGACTGCATGCACATTCACATCAAGTCACCACCCGGTGAGCAGGTTAGGCACTACATAAACCACAAGAGATTCCCCTCCATCAACTGCCAGGCAGTGTGCAATGCCCAGGGCATTATCATGGATGTGTGTGCCGGCAGTCCTGGAAGCTATCACGACTCCCACATCTGGCATGCCTCACAGCTGTATCAGGTATTTGTCAGGGGGGACAGCCCATATGGCCACCTGGTGGGGGATGCTGGCTATGCACTGGGACCATGAATGATGACACCTATCAGAAATGCACACACAGCCACGCAAGAACGCCATAATGAGGCACACACAGAAACCAGAATCATCATAGAGTGCGTGTTTGGAATGCTGAAATCACAGTTCTGTTGCTTGGACATATCTGCTGGAGCCTTGCAGTACTCTTCAGGAATGTATGCCCACATCTTCATAGTATGTGCCATCCTACACAATATGATCCTGCGGAAACAGCTACAGCAGGGACAGAATGGTGAAGGCCCTCACAGCCCACCACCATTGCCAAAGGACCCACAAGCACAGGGGGGCTCAGACCATGAACACCCTATGCTAGCCCCAGTAAGAAGACAGAGGTGTGCCCAGTATGCCCATGTCTTGGCAAAGAGGGAATGTATAGCACACACACTGACAGTGTAGGTACTCATGGACTCTCACCCTTCTCCACCTGCACACTCAGCAAATATGGATGGCACACACACACATGACCACCTGTAAATTGCCATGTATAGGTGGTCTAGTGTGTGCATCCTACATAGGCAGCCCTCAACTATTGTACACATACCCGCCATTGGCACAAGGTAAGTCAATACCTGAACAGTATATTAAGCTATCAGCATGTGTCCATACTGTATGTACAGGTTTATAGATACATAGGTAGGTACATGGCCAACCACTGAGGCCACTCATAAGCATAGGCAAAAATGTGTCTGCTATCTCCACCCCATCTATCAACTAACTGTCCCTCTGTGGAGCAAAGCCACTTGTGGGATCCCTGGGGTGTAGCTACAGTTCACCACCCATTCTGCAAGGATTCCCCAGAGTGTTAGTGAGGGTTTTTGTATAATGTAATCAGGGATGTGTTTCCAAATAATGGGGAGTATCCCTGACAGGAGTCTTCACAGATGTGTACATGTTACATAGTATACCTTAAACACAGCTTGTATATATAGGTAGTTCTCCACAGAATAATAAACATGTGGAACACACAGCAGCTGAAATGTACATTCATCACCCTTGCACTACCAGTGCCTGCTCTGAAAGGTAAGTTATCACTGCCAGGATTAGAACACGCAACCATGTACACATTCATCACAATAACATACCACTAAGCTATCTGAGATTTACCAATGGCAGTCGTGTATACTGACAAGATAAAACACAAAAGGTAGGAATGTGTTGAAATAGGACAAACTGACATGTACACAATGAAAGGTGTATGTTTATATATATATATATATATATATATATATATATATATATATATATATATATATATATATACACACACACACACACACACACACACACACACAATCATAGATATATATGTATATATATATATATATATATATATATATATATATAGAGAGAGAGAGAGAGAGCTATGTCTATATATGGGGATATGCATATATATGTAGATATATAGATAGGTTAACAACATCTACATAACCATAGAGGTACATATAAATGGGATACCTACCACATACCAACTGCTTTACATACCGACACATGTAATCCCGAGGCTTAAGGTCCGAAAGCACACAGTACCGAAACACCAGATGCACGAGGTGTAATCTCACAGTGTTAATGGACAGTTAGTCAGTGCTTCTGGTGTTGTGGTTTGGGTAGGTTACTGTGTGTACGTGTGTTTCTTAGGGCTATAGTGTGTGTAAGCGTGTGTTCTGTGTGTGGTGTGTGTTGTTGTGGGACTGTAATGTGTGGTTGTGGGTTAGCTTTGTGCATCTGTTTGCATGACCTAGGATGTAGAATCATAAAGTAGTGGGTGGTGTGTGGGTTGCAGACACCTACATGGGATGTGTAGGGGGTTTGGCCACCTGCTCATACGTAGTGTAGGATCGTTTGTTTGGATGTGTTGGGTAGCAGTGTGTCTGTGTGTGCATGTGTGTGTTCCATGTTCATGTTACCTCTGCGAGTTACTGTTGATGTTGGTAATGTGGGGTATGGGAGTCTGTTCTCGGGACTGTGTGCGTCGGAACATTGTGGTTTCGGAATTCCATAGGTCTCCCGTATACAGTGGTTGAAGTGTTCACATATGTGTATAACATGGACCATAGCAATCACACATTCCTCCACGACCAAACTTTATGAACAAAGAATATGGAGAGTATATGCCTAAACACCATTACAAATATGTGTTATGGACATGAGCCAATGATAGTGTTACCACCTGTTCCACTTTGCGAGGGACACTCCATCTTTGGGCGGTTGTGTCCTGACCAACTATATTAAACATGGCAAATGTCCTGGAATTGTAGGACATAATTATGTTTATATGTACTGTAATAGTTGCATACAATAGTTATTTCTGTATCTAAAGTACCTACATGGTACAGAAAACAGGCTAAACTACTAAACTGCTACAATAATAAGCTTATAATTAGGCAAGAAAGGAAAGTTCCATCCCTTGTACTGACCGTGGGTTTGTGTCAGCCTGTAAAATTAGATGTGTGTCCCGAAAAGGTCCCACTATGGCCATATGAAAAGGTGGCAACCCTAGCCAAAGAGGGTCAGTCACCAACACAACTACGATGACTGCAAATACCTATGACAGAAATACACAGCTATCATGTAGCAACATGTTATTACAGTCAGATGTATTACCGAAGGGATTCAAGGACTAACATCACCTGCATGCTATACTGAAACCACATAAGTGCCTTAATGAATCAGCCTGCAAATACCATTGTAGTAGTCCACAAAAGGATAGGTGTTCAAATAGGGAAGGAGCCCTCACACACATAGCGATTATGTATAAAAGCAGTTAATACACACCTGCATTTGCTATGCACATCCACCAACATGACCCCCACACCCAAATATATTACAATACAAACTGCAATAACATCACAAATCATTCACACACACTGTACGACATCTGCAGAAGCCTTAACATACCTTGTCAGAGACACACTAACATGGCCCTAAGTGAAATAGCGGCTGTTATTCAATGGAACAGCTGCTGAAGTAATAGGGTTTGTTTGCACTAATCTCATTTCAGTGGGTTGTGCATACACCGGGATGTGTTAGCAATTAGTGAGTAACAGCACAGTATGCTACACTTGTACACCAAATCAAGGATGTCTGGTGAGCACACTGTACACCACATAACAGTTCATGCATAGCCATATGGCCTTGAGCTGGCCAAACATCCTTGCCAGACTTAAACATCTACAGAAGTATCAGGTACAAACAAACCCTGCATAAATAGCACTGTTCCGAAATATAACATCTCTACTCACATGTAGAATGAAATTGTCCAGCCATTACACACAGTCCACAGGAGTCATGAAGCTAATATATCTCTGTGTGTCTCCATATAGCTGTTGAAATATATCGCAATAACACATCTAGGCCATTTCCGTTGAAAGTAAGGCAAAAGGACAACCCCTAAAAGGAGTACTCACTTATACACCACTGTTGCCATGGTATCGGCTAATGGAGTAGCTGCACAGCTGATATGCATCCAATTAACCACTTTGGAACAGCAATTGGTGGACAGTATACCACATGTTACTGATATGTAACTAGGAAAGGATGTGTCATCACACATTCAAACCATCCGTATATACCAGCGGAACATTACAAATAACATTGAAACACAAACCGAAAAGGATTGAATCAACTGTTAATGATACGTTGGGTTACTAATAAGGCATGTAGAACAGTCAGTATGTCTGTGTATGTAGTACTATTCTGTAGTATTTAAAGTGCACGCAATCCATATAGTGGAAACAGTTATCTTGTAGTGATGTTTTGTTGAGCATAGTCACTCTTGTGGTATTTGTGTGTACTGCTGTAGGTCACAAGGCAAACACCGCATACACCACAAGGGATGCTATATAAGGGCTTTGAACAGAAATACTTCTCACAGCTGATGTCAGTGGCAGGGTTGGTCCAACAAGTATGCACTATAACAGGGGATAGTATATGTTGATATATTGTAACTGTAGCCATATGTATGAGTGTAATACAGAGAATAACATGTGGAAGGTTGGGCCACTGTGCAAGTATGTTTTGCATTGTGGTATGTTGTGCCAATAACTGTGTAATGTACAGTATTGTAGGCAGATATGTATTACAAGCTGCATAGCATTATTGTAATGGTAGGCAAACATTAGTTATGTCAATCAACATTTATAATACACAATAACAGGATTTATATGTCTTTTAGTGAGCTGACAGTTTATCAGCATGATAGCAAAGTAAAATGGAAGAGCTATTTAACTATCCATGCACATAAGACATGTAATATATGCAAAGGTAGGTACTAGGCTGTCTTACCAAGGGTATCTGTAAGCCTAGCTAGTGTGTGTTGTCTTTCACCACCCCCATAGGTTGGTTCCCTGTGCCTCTGAATGGCAGAGCCAATAGTTCCCTGTGCCTCTATCCAGCAGAGCCACTGCAGTGATCCCCGGGTACATGTCTGTCTCCCATCCGCACGACAATGTTTCCTTTGAAGAGTGCTCATAAGGTGCCCTGCCTGATTTACATTGGAATCACATTCCAAAGCATAGGGAGTGTCCGGGTCAAGAATATATCCATTCAGCACATCCTACTCATTGTTCTGGTTAGGTGTATATCCCTAGAGCATGTGGCTCTCAGGGGCTTCTGTTTAGGTGGAGCATATCCAGCAATACAGGGTTGGACATGGGCCTTGTATGTCAAGCAGAGATCACCTGTGAGTATGCAGAATGCAACTGAGTACAGCTGGAGTTTCATAGGTTGGGCTGCATAGGTCATCTGTTTGAGGTCAGTAATCCTCTTGGTGTGGTACTGGTGTGGTCTTCCAAGTTGTTGCAGTTGTCTTGTAAGATATATCCCAAATGGGGTGCTGTATCCTTTAATGAGTCTGATATGACATGTGTAGAGTCACAATGGCCTCTCTGATCTGGATGTGAACCCATTAGAGATTAGGGGGGCCATGTAGAAGGATATTCTAACCACCTTGTCATTATGGGTATTGAAAGAGAGATTGCTATCTACTGGTGTTTCCGGATCCCATAATACCTTTTTTGTATGTAGGGGACTAGCACCTATGTGGTAGTCCGGGGGTAATTAGTTATATCAAAAGGGGATGACTATGCACTTTTAGGCATTCAGCTTGACACCATGATATTAACACCAGGTATCCATCTCAGTGCGACCCTTGTGTCTGTAACAGCTGGGGAAACAATTATGTCCCCTAGTTTGCAGTTGTCTGCAAACCTTTTCAGCCAAAGCCCTCCTGTGCTTGTCTGTACATCAGAAAAGTATATACTGAACATGAGGGGTCCTAGGACTGAGCCCTGGGGGATGGCAGTTGTAACTGGTATACAGTCGGACCTAGGGTATGCAACTCCTACTGTGTGTGTTTTGCCCGTGAGCCACTTTGCAAACCATCACATGACATAGGGGTTAATGTTCAGACGGATGGGTATGTTGATAATACCAGAAGGAGGAATGGTGTTGAAAGCCTATGAGAGATCTAGGTAGGCTTTGTGGACCTCCTTACCCTCATCTAATATCCTGATAACTGTCTCTAAGAAGCCCACCAGGTTTAGGAGGCATGGTCCGGCCTTAATAATGCCAAACAGGGAGGGGTCAAAGGTTGGGAGGTACCCAATGTCTCTGTCAGTGATCCATGATGTGTACCATAGCCTTGCAGACCAGGCTAGTCAGACCTATAGGGAAATAGGTCCTGTGGTCCATTGTGGTGCCACCTTTGTGGAGTGGGATAACTGTTGCTGTGCACCATTCAGGGGGTACTATGCCTGATGGTGCATAGGTGAGGAGACAGTACGATCTGAAGTTCATGTAAAACACAGCCTGGGATGTTGTCCAGTCCCATGGATGCTGTGATATTGCCTTCAGAGTGTGCAGCTTTGAGAGGGATCTGCCAGGATGTTGCCAATATCCATTGTTTCTGTAATGTTCGTGCCTTTGTGCTGTAACTCAGAGCAGATCTGGTTGTTGACATTGAGGCTCTGTGGTTGTTGTTGGTTTTAGTTGCAGTTTTTGTAGCTAGCTTTGGAGGATCGTATAAGGGATCTCACCTTCTTATTGAGGCTGGCCAGGGATCTCTTCCATGCATGGTATTGTACTCTCGTTTGCAACAGTGTGTTCCTCCTGTAGTACAATATGTTTATGGCAGGGGCCCACCAGATTGATTTAGTTAATTATGCGTATAGCGTCCTGGTTCTGTTTGGGATAGCACAAGCCTTGCACTCCTGTAAGTGCTTATAGAATGCATTTGTGTAGGATTCAGCAGTTCTAACAGTACTGTCCATCTGCATGGGTGTCATGTCGTCCACCACGTCTGCCTTAAGAAGCATGTAGTTGGCCTTGTAGACATATTATACTGTGGTTCAGTTAATGGGGGATAGGTGCAGGATGTGGATATCAGCGGTGTTCAGCACATGGTCTGATCGGACCAGCGAGGAGTTGGCTTCACATGTGGAGCATCAGTCACTCATGTTGGTAATGACTAGGTCTAGGATATTGTTGCCCCTGGTGGGTGTGTGGATATGTTGAGTCAGGGCATTGGTGTTTATGAATTCTAGAAACCATTGAGCTAATGTGTTGGTAAATGAGTATTTTTCCCAGTTAATGGTGGGGTAGATACAGTGAGGATTATGTGATGAGTGTGGTGTTGTGTGACTGTGTACCTTCTCCAAATGACAGTCAGGCTTAGGCTTGGTTGGAGAGACCTCTACCTCCAGTTTGGCTAGATGAGTGTATCTCTCACAGGTTGTAGTGTTGGGTGGTAGGCGGAGAGGCTTGCCTGTGTACATAAGGTGATGTGTACATTGCCTCATGATGTCCAGATTCATCATATAGACAGGTGAGAACACTGGCAGTTGACTCTTGGACATGCCTGAATATAGAACTGCATTCACCTAGATAAGTGAGGAAAGTGAGTATAACAGCTACATTACTCTACGCAAGTGAGAAAAGTATGTACAAACCTGTTCACCCTTACCTGTAGGTGATGTGGAAGATTGAGTGCTATAGTAATCATTAGCTTACATACTGTTTACAAGTCCTGAACAAGTGCTTAGCATGAATAAGCAATCCAGATAGGGTCTTGGATAATATAAAAACACGACCCCTTCCCCCAAACAGGTACACAAGCATATATCCAAGTACACCACAGAGCCCCTGTACCCACAACTATGCAGGTACAAGCTGCACTCAGTCTGCATTTGACCTGCCCACATCACAGGTTGTATCATACACATATGGCAAAACAAGATGCTCTCCACGTACACATCATGTAAAACATATCTCCATGTCAGGTTGTGTACACACTGAATGGTGCACACCAACAGGTATCACAACCTAACAAAGGGGGAGACACCACTGATAATGGGAAGTACTGCACTACTACCCTGCTGAGTCTGGTCTGGAAGGCCATGAACCTTGATCACTTAAGTGATGTCAGCAGTAGAGATGTAGATGAAAGTATGGTTGATGTCATACTGCATATCATAACCTTGCCAGTTCATAGGACATCATCACCCATACTATGCGCCACCTACACTCGGTATACTAGATGTACATTCCTATGTCACAGGAGTGTTTAGCAACAGGACTGCTGGCAGAAACAACACTACTGTCTGAATAATACGTGATCATCACACCAGTGGCAGCTACAGTATGTCAGGGTTAATGAATTCTATTCCCCCTCATTGTAGTCCTTACCTCACAGACAAACAGAAGGCATCTGCCTATTTGCCTATTGAAGTATGCGAATGACTATGACCTAGGAGCAATAGCTGACTCGCATTGTCACCCCTATGTTAATAACCCTGTACCCATGAACTACCACCTAGGCAGTGGTCATCATAATGGACACTTGTGTGTGAGGGATGCAGCTGGGTAGTTGTCTTTCCTGTGATAGTTATGTCACCACACCCGGCAGGGAGTCATATGTGGCAACCCTAATAATAATAGGGTGTCATTCATGAATATAGAGATCATTGTCCAACCATACAGACTACTCAAGTTACCCATATCAGATCACATATTTCCTTTAAGGGGTATTGGTCATATGCAGATGGCCTACACCAGCCTTTCCATTCCCCATCTCCATTATGTATGATGATGCATACCCTGAGTAAATCCATGTTCAACCCAGTGATGTCGGACATGCTACACTTACTCATCCTGATCTCGGACACATACTTCATGGACATCCACCTACCACATGCTGGACAGATCCTTGTCCCATGCACTTGACATAGTCCTTCCATACTCTGCATTCCTGTCCGTCAAAGCTGCACATCGCTCCCCTCTCAGACATGGTGTGATGACCGCATGGTAACGCATGGTATATGTATCATTAACTCTGTGGATCAGTAATGTGGCACTGCTCCACCTGGCCCCACAGACCCACCTGTCAGCTACTGCCAGGTAACCTTTCATCCTAGATGCATACATGGCCCATGACATATAGCCCACTAGTTGACTTTGACTGTACATGCCATAGTTGATATCCATCCCTGCAAATACCATCGGGCTAGCCAGTGTCCCATGTGTATCACATGTGCAACACAGGTGATACATGGCAGGATGTTGAATCGCTGCACAGTGCCATGTAGATGTATATGGCAGAACACATACATGTAAAACCTTATGTGAGCATGTCTGCAGGGTCATGTCTGTTAAGGCAGTGTAAGTCCTTATATGTGACATATACACTGCATCAAGGTCAACTGCATTAATGTGGACACATTCAGCCATGTGCTGATAGGTAGGAACACCAGTACAGGCAAACAGACATGCCCACATCAAGACAGCAACCACATGGAATATGAGCAATGTAATCAGGTAACACACACACACACACACACACACACACACACACACACACACACACACACACACACATATATGGTGATAATATCCACTCAACATTGAGTGTCACATGTGTGTGACACAAAGACGTCAGTGTCATGTAGGTTTGCAAATACAACTATTTAAACTGAAGTAATGTGATACACATGTATGTTCAGCTGTAGCTCTGTATGTCTCTGAGATACTGTGACCTGTCTCCATCATTATGTCTTCCACGTATGCCGTGTGCAAGGCTTCCCCCTTTTACATGCTTGGAGGATGAGGTCCTCATCGCATACCTACTCGATAATTATGACATCCTGTGCCATGTGCCACAGGATGCACAGCAGCGGGATGCCCTGTGGATGGAACTTCGCAAGAGGTTTAATAATGTGGGTGGCCACCACCGCAAATACCAGCAGGTGTGCAGACACTGTACAGACCTCATTAGATGGGCAAAACAGCGTGCAAATGCAATCACCAGGGAACAAGGTGCAAAAGGTGGTGGACCACCAACCCAATCCCCACTCACACGTACTGAGGAGCTACTGGACAACCTGGGGACGCCTGCAGAACCACATCCACAAGCCTTAGATGATATTGTGGAGGTGGGTGTCTCTCAACCACTGAGCCTAGAGTTGCCTGGTAAGTCAGTACTGTGCCTATAACAACTATATTCCATATAGCTGCATGTGTCACTGTACAATATCTAATGTAACATATGCAAGGCATGTATACACACATGCCGCATACTATAGTATGCTACTCTGTGTATGCATATGTGCATACACCATAGTATAGTCTAATGTACTGGTGTATGTGTCATGCACATTGCTCCCTATTGCCTTTATACAGGGGTGGATTATGCTCATACTGCTGTTACTCCTATTTAGGTACCTCTGGCATTCTGCGGTGACAGCAGCCCGTTGCAGGTGAAAGTGTTATTATTTATCAGGAACCGTAATGCACAAATCTGTCTGCCATGTTGCCATTCACAACATATACACATAATGTATGGTCCTGTCACAATATACAGGCCGGTTTTGCAATGCATCACAATGACTATCCATGTACCACACTTGCAAACTATGTGAATCATCTCACCGACATGAATCCTCACAAACTTTATTGCCAGATGTGTTGACAGCTGTGCATACAATGGTCGAGGTTCTGTTCACTTTAGGAATGTACAACAGATCTGATCTAGACATGTGGTGGAATACAAACAGTACTACACAGTGGGCTGGAGTATGGCCAGCACACAAGTTTCACTGGTGTGGATCATAGCCCTGCTATGAATGTCACACAATGTGATGTGCTGTCTTGACATGCCCATGACATCTATTGGCCTGGCTGCAACACTGCCTACCTAACCTAAAAACATATCCCACATACCATCCATTATCTGCATAACCCTGTTGTCAGTGGAGCATGTATGTCATATGGGACAACACAGACATGTGAAATAGATGCCCATCACTATAATTTGGACAACACATGTACACACGTGGCCATGTAGGATGGCTAGAGACATGGAGCAACACACACACTTGAAGTGTTGTGCTTGTGTGTACACCCTGTCGTACAATGGCTACACATGGTTCGGCCATGGCCTTAATATAATGGTCATAATGTAGATGTGGAACGCTAGACATTCTACATGCCTGTGCACATCTTGTGTAGGTGTAACATCAATCCACCACATAGGATGTGTTGAACATCTTGAGCATGTTGCAACATGACAGCAGTTACCTGTACAGCATCCACATCAGGCCACAGATACAGTACATTCCCGTTGCTGGTGATGGACATAAATGCCATACTAGCTCCTCGTGTGTGTGTGTGTGGTACACAGATGTCATGTGGGACATGGTGTACCAACGTGTTCGCCATGTCTGCCAATAGTTGCCAGGCTGCAGCAATATGGTTACAGATGTGCAGGGGTGTCATCCGTATACCCATCAGTGACCTGTGTCACAACTTCCACATCATGGTTTAGTGGGTATATACCTCAGTGACATGGGTCAGCTTCCACAGTATATATGTATTGTATCTGAACATAGTCATGGCTATGAACCCTGTCAGAAACTCACACTGTATAGCACTAGAGACTCCTCATGATTCCCTGCAATGGCCATGCACATCAGCTAAATTTGCAGTATATCTGCAGGGTAGACAGACAACACTGAATTGGTACATCATTGCCCCACTGTATATTCGACAGGATGCCATTGTGATAAACATGTATGCATGTCATTGCACACGTCAGCAGATCACATGTCATACTACATGTGATTATCAAGGTCATATGCCACACATCAGGCAGATGTACTGTTAACCTGTGCTGGTACACATGGTGTAACACAGGGATGTATGGTAACCACTACTATGATTGTATAATTTGCATGCTGTCTGCTATCACACATGCATTCTGTGTGCAACCTAGGGATGTATGATAACTACCACTAGTATTGTCTGCACTGCATGCTGTCTGCCGTATCACATGCATGTTGCATGCTTTCTGTCATATCACATGCGTGTGTGTGTGTCTGTTGTATAGATTGTAATGTACAGTTCTTGTCTGCCCTCACAGATGATGTAGGTGCATTGCCCTTCTGCGGTACATCAAATGTTAGTGTCCCACAGACTCTAGCAGTGATGATGAATGTATGATTGGGTCTCAGGCAGAGTTGTCAGGGGCTGAAACTGTGCTATTGGTTGCCATTGCCATCTATATCCAGCTGATCCCCACGTACAGATCCCATACCTGCACATACCCCATCATCAGTGGCCATAGAGGAAGGACAGTTGGAGCATGGTAGCTTGGAACAGGAAAGTGTGGGGGCTATGGAAGGTGTGCCTGCACACCATGGTGTCAGCCAAACTATTGGTGGTGCCCCACACAGGCACGTGGCCAGTACTGCTCATAGGAGGATTTCTGGCCAACATGCTCCTGCACGACAGAGCACAGCAGCTGGTGTCACCAGACGCATGTTTCAGGCTGTAATGGAAGCACAGGCAGGTGCTGAATGGTGCAACAGAGAAGATCAGAGGCTACAGAGGACTACTGTCCGTTCTTTAAACAACAGCATCCAGGCAATGGTAAATGCTCAACAGCAGATTGCTAATGCTTTGGATAGATGGTTGGGTGACATGGTTGTAGTCCTTGATCATGGCATGACAATCCACGAGTGTGAGCTGTCTGTGTTGGAGCATCTGGTAGGAGTGAGGTGTCGGGCACATGGACATAGGCCTGCTACATCACCTGTGTCACGTCTACGTGTACAAGCTACCTCACATGCCTGCTCCCATAGTGGCAGTAGCAGCATCAGTGCATCTGGTGCTGTGCTGTCCACACCATGACACAGCAGGCCATGTGCAAGTGGCCTGGGATGGTCCCAACAGGGACACTGTTCCAGTGGACTAGTGACATCAGAGAGTACCCAATCTGCACCTCTGTCTGGTAGTGCCCATGCAACCTGTGGCAGGCAAAGATCACATGTCCGTGGCTGGACACCGTGAACTGTAAAACCTTGCCTTTACAGCCTGCAGCTGTCAATAATATCCCTGTGTAGGCTTGACAAGTGGGAGAACTGTGTGCAGACATACACGCACACAGTGAACACATATGTAGGGCACCGCAACACACACATGCTTAACATCCACACATGCGCAATTAGATCAAAGGCCCAAACCCACACACATGATGTCATCCAATGGTGCAGCCTAGGCCTCTGGCAAACATTAACGCCCTGTGCATATGATGATGCCTGTGCCGCATCCCTGACATCCACACTATAGGTGCAGGGACATGCTCATATGGTCTGATGCACAGGGTGAACAGACTAGGATGATATATGTAGTTTATAAATGTTGACGACTGTTGACAGTCAGCAGATATACCATGTAGTACAGGTGTACAATACTGTTAACAGTATGTGTCTTTTGTAACAACAGTAAATGCATGCTGGTCATGTTGGTCTGCTGTCCTTCTTCAGGTCTAATTGCACTTGCCGGTGGATGTCAGTGTTTGCAGTTAAGTGTCCCATATGTCAATGTGGACTGCTCACAGGTATGTATGAATATACCAGCATGCACCGTGTAGCTGCCACATACCAGTGAGAATGTCCCACGTTAAAAACACGTCTACCGTTCCAAGAGCATGGTAGCTGTGTATTAAGCTACTGTGGCCACAGACGTGACATCCATAAAGGGTGACATCACAGGTACAGTTACATGGAGTGGTGAGGTAAGAGAGTGGTCTAGCTGATTACAAAGGTAGAGGCCAGTGGGAAGTGTGATGCCTCAATGGGAATCAGAAATACACATTTCCATGACAGAATGCCAACACACAACTGCACCCACACACTCAGGTTTTGACACACATGTATTCAGTGACAATGTAACACACACACACACACACACACACACACACACACACACACACACACACATATATACACACACGCACTCACAGCTTCACCGACACAGTAACACACACTCGCACACAGTTGCTACTGGTGTTCTGAGGACCCCTGCCTATGTGCAAATCATCATCACAGTACTGTGCACCTACATGACTTGCCACAGTGAATACACATGTACAGGTAGTCAGTACAGCCTAAGATTGGGGACATCAACACGGGTAGTTGAATGCATCGCCTGGATGGTGGGAGGGGTCCTATAAGTTCAGTATGGTAACATACATCCTCCCCCCAGGGACCAGTCAACCCTACATACACACATTGTGGCATTCAGTAATTAATACACCTATGCCATGCACATACAGATACCTCACATGTGTGAGATACACGCCCCTGCCTATGTCCTGCTTTATACATTGCAGTCTGTACAGATTTGTACACTAGTGTACAGGAGAGTGAGTAACAATTGAGATGTATTCCCCACAATACGTGACAAATATGGACACACACGCAACCACACATGCCAGTACTGTGAATCTCAGACCTGCCTAGCTCATGTTATGTATGTCAGACGTACAGCAGTATTGCACGTGTTACAAACTGTACTGATGCTTCCTGTGCCAACAGTGCTGATATGTGCACTAGGGACGTCATATCTTTTAATAGGTGTCAAGTTATTTACCTTCGCTATCACTCTGACCGCTGTCTAAGTTGTGTGTTATGTCCTTCAATTAATGAAACCATTGCTTACCAGTTACACAGGGTATTGTAGGACCACTTGTGACACACCTGTGAGCTGTTCACAGCAAACATCCATCTGCAAAGATGCCCCGACACTTAGTTATTTCAACACATCCGTCCATACCTGTGGTACATCTTTCTGTACATTCAGCATATCACCATATACAGTTGGCAATGTTGAGGCTGCATTGCAGCTGCATGATGTACTAGGATACACGCTACCTACATACATCAGCAACTGCACACACATGTTACCCGAATGCACAACACTATGTGTACAGGTGTGTAGGTCCTACAATCCTGACATTTGGTCATGTTTGTAGGCACTGCAATTGGCGGATATGTGTAATAACATACATGACACATGGACTGTTGTATGATATGATGGGTGACCAGTACAGAGGGGATGTTACCTCTGTCAACATTAATATCACACCTTATGTACCGTTAGCATTCAGCAGCCATGGACCTACATTCCATGTGCATGTGTGTAATGGCTGTAGCCACCTGTTTGCACAAAGGACTACAACAGCTATGCTATTTACAGGTATGTTGTGTGTGTGTGGCATGTACATAGCCAGGGCAGGTACATGTATGTCATATCCATACATGAGGCTAAAAGCCAAGAAACAAACTGATGCGACAGCATAAAATAAAATCAAATCAAGAATATTTATTGTAAACAACCGATAACACAAGAGTTTAGCGCTTTCACCCACAATGACAGGGCTTCCTCAGAACTCATGAAACAATTTGATTTAGATACTTAAATAGCTTTTTTGGCGCCAAAAAAAGCATTCAAATATTTAAAGTTACATAGTAAGAAAAACATACTAATAATATCAATAGTATATAAAAATGTAAACAATGTAAAAAATATATGTATAATACAGTTGTTCCTGGTACTCATAAATAGGTGTAAATAATACAGACTACATGTTATAAAGGTGTCATAATTTTCACAATATTATGTACAATAACAAGCTTTACTGTTATATAACTCTAATGTCTATAATGGCTGAAATCTGATATATGATGATATATAAAAATAATGTGTAGGAATGTCTAAGTAGCAGAGTGAATATATATGTTAAAAATAAAAATATATAATGTATAAATATTGTATTAAAATATTCTATTAATTATATATAACACTAATAAAAAGTAATGTAAATGTATACTAGTAAAAATTGTTTAAAACTTCAAAATGAGTCCATAAATGAACTTTTATTGTTATTATGTGTAGTATAAAATTTATAATTTGTTATTTCTAATACCCAATAATGGTTTTATAGATATATAGTCATTTAGACCCGGGGGGTGGTGGTGTCAAGATAAATTTGCCACCAAATCTCTTTATAACTTAACCAACCTTTCACATCACCCCCTTTATGGTCAAATTTGACTATTTCTAAAATAAGGAATTTGAATATATGGTCACCCCCTTCATTTACAATGTGCCTGTATAGGGCATTATTTCTGTCCTTTGTCTTTATTCTATACATGTGATCATAAATTCGTTTTTTAAGATGTCTCTCAGTCTTGCCTACATAAAAATTTGAACATTTTTGACATATACTCAAACAGACCACAAACTTACTGTTACAATTACCTAACTTACTTCTAATACAGCTTTTTAGTTCATTATTTAAATAAATTATTGTCTTATCAGACATATACTTGCACTGATTACAGGCACCACATTTTAAACTCTTATTTATGGCAAAGTGTTTGTCTGTATTTGTACCTTTCTTATATTCTATCATTTGTTTGATATTATTTCCCATTTTAAAAATGAAGTTGGGTTTTGTACCAATAACTTTAGTAATTTGGACATCATTAAAAATTAAAAACCAAGAATCACTTATCATTTTTTTAACATAACTAACTGCCATGTTATATTGAACCACACAAGATTTTTGAAAATTAACAGTGTTAATGGATTCCATATTCTTCATAATATGTGTGGTATTAGGTTAATAATAGGTTATAATAGATTTCCAAGACAGGAACCTAATAATATGGACACATAGTGCATTCCGAACAGCCCTGTGCTACTAAGTGTAGGAGCATGCCCAGTATAACCTTGTAAGGATGGACACAGTGCATTCTGAACAGCCCTGTGCTGCTAAGTGTGTGAGCATGCCCAGTGACACATTGTGTTGGTTATGTGCCTCTGTGTATGGGCATGGCCATTGTAACCCTGTATAGTGGTAGTAGTAATCCATTCCACATATGGGCATACTCCAGGTCAGGATGGATTCATACTTTAAACACACAGGTTCATAGGTATGTACATCTTAACTGCCAGCATCCCTGTTGATGTCCACATTCCCAGATGGTCATAATGATAGCCTTGACATGTGTAGTCTGTGTGGTGCGATTTGTATATATGTAATATTGTAATAGTAATCTGTAAATAGGCAGGTGTTCCGTACCCGACACTGGCGTGTGTGTGTGTATGTCTAAATTGCTTTTAGACTGGCCACACTCCATACATTTCTTATACCCACTGTTAGCAAGGCCGATGATGTCACCCATCTACAAATACACCTCTGGGAGGGCTGTGTCCCAGTAATCTCGGTAGCACGTTCTGTAACTGCGTAATGCTTTAGCGTAATAAAGTAGTTAGGTCGGTGTTCTACTCCCACATGTGTGTGTGTGTGTATGCATGTGCGTGTCTCTCCCCTGTTTGCTTGAGGACTGAGTAATACCTTTATACTGCTCACATTCCATACATTTCTTATACCCACCGTTAGCAAGGCTGATGATGTCACCCATCTACAAATACACCTCTGGGAGTGCTGTGTCCCAGTAATCTCAGTAGCGTGTACTGTAACTGTGTAATGCTGTAATGTGATAAGGTAGTTAGCTCGGTGTTCTAATCCCAGCCATGACAACTGTGTGTGTGTGTATCTCCATCTCTCTGGGGACAGAATATTGTTTTTAGACTGCTCACACTCCATACAATCCCTATCACTGACTTTGCCATTGCTGATGTTACCCACCTAGAAGTACACCTCTGGGAGCAATGTGCCCCAGTAATCTCTGTAGCGCATTCTGTAACTGCGTAATGCTGTAGTGTGATAGTGATAGACAGATAGGTGTTCTATTCCAAGGCATGGCAGGTGTGTGTGTTTGGCAATCATATCCTATGTGTTGGTGTCTGTGAGTGGCTAGCTATTGGATGTGGTGGGGAGCGTGTTTTGTTGTTTTCCTATATAGTGGCCATAAATGTCACAATCGGCCAAGAGACTGGGTTGGCAAGACATACACATACATTCGGCAATTGTTCTGGTGAGTAATGTCAGCAGCTCTAATCTTACCCTTAATACAGTCCGAACCCATGTGACAGACAGAAACACACTTGCCTTGATATTAACACCAGTACATAATGCAGGAGGCTTATGTGGTTTCCTTTTCATTCTTGTCTAATGTTTTGGTGTCACGTGGTCCGCTGTTGAGATATATAATTCTATATCTACGAATGTGTGTGCATATGTATATGTGTATAAATAAATATATATATATATATATATATATATATATATATATATATATATATATATATATATATATATGTAGACATTAGCACACATAAATTTACATGATGGAATACATGTCCAATACTGTTGAATGCCTGTGCTGGATGATCTGTATGTGATAACCTCAGATGTATGTATATCTGCCATGGCTTAGTGGTAAAGCACATCGTTTGTGGTGTGCAGGGTCACAGTTTCAAGCTGTGTAGAGGCCGGTTGTTTTGTTGCTGGGAAGAGCAAGGGACATTGAATACAGTGATAGTAAGGCACTTTTAACCAGTTATGTGTGGGTCTGCGTGACAGTAAGCAGTGGTTATTTTTGGGGAGGCTCAGTATGGGTCATGTAACTATGCATTAAAAGACAATACTATGCAAACGAGGTGGAAAATAGTGAATCCCGTTTATCCCCAGGGTGTGATGCAGGTCCCAAGAGTGTATGTGTATAGATAGCTGGGTGCAGAACTTGAATATAGGTGAAAGATAGGGGGGGGTGTCAGGCATACTGTATGTAGATTGGAGCCCTGTGTCTCGAGATTGCTCCAAGCTTAGCACGCCTAAGCTAGGGGTGTGTCTATGCCTGCCTAGTGCAATTGGGAGGGACAACAGCAGTAGGAGAGTAGTCAAGGTGAACAAGCTGGGCAAACAGGTGATATTTATCAAAATCAGCAGATTACAGGCCCAGCAGACCAGCCCAGAACACTACGATAAAGTGAGCAAGCACCATCCCCTCGGTTGTTTCCACACTCTACACCACCGGTGTATACATGTGGGGAAATTTTAACAAACAATCCTATGAAATGAGAAGGACTGCAGCGGCAACATAGACCAACATGTGCAGGAGGCTGTGGGTGGTGAGGATATGAATGCTGACGAACAACCCTCAGAGAGGAGACAGAGAAGACTGTACAGACCCAGGGTAGCCTACCAGGGGCTACATGAGCTGGAGATAGTGGAGTGCTATGGGGTGGACAGAGACCTCCTACAGCAGATTGTTGAGCTGTGCCGGCCACACCTGACACATCGAACAGGCCGAGGGGAACCCATCCCAGTGGATACCAAGGTATGTGTAGGCCTAGGTATACTAGCCACAGGTACCTTCCAAAGCACAACTGGGGATATAATGGAAATCTCACAGGCATCTGCATCCAGGGTATTCCACCAGTTCCTGGATGCCATGTCACCACATGCCAGTGAGCACGTACATTTCCTCAACACATGTGAGGTGTTGACCAGCAATATGCATCTCTTCCACCAAATGGCAGACTAATCTGGGATAGTGGGTGCTATAGCCTGCGTGCAGGTATGCATCAAAGCACCACCCGGTGAGCAGGGTAGGGTCTACATTAACCACAGGACCATCCTGTCTATCAACTACCAGGTTGTATGCGACGCCCAGGGCATTATACTGAATGTGTGCGCTGGCTGCCCTGGATGCTATGATGATTCCGATATATGGCATCTGACACAGCTGTACCACAGCTTTGCCAATATGGACATCCCCTACGGTCAGCTAGTGGGGGATGCTGGGTACCCATTGGAGCCATGGCTGATGACACCTATCAGAAATGCACACACACCCCTGAACAATGACGCCATAATGAGGCACACGCACAGGCCAGACATATAATAGAGCGTGTGTTTGGTATGCTCAGGTCATGGTTCTGGTGTCTGGACACATCCGGTGGAGCCTTGCATTATTTACCAGCTACATGCACCCAAATTGTTATAGTATGTGCTATGCTATACAATATGATCCTGCGGAAACAGCTGCAGCAGGAACAGCATGGGGCAGGGCCACACAGCACCCCACCAATGCCAAGTCCTGTACAGGCACAGAGTGACTTGAAGGAGGAACAACCTGAGCCGGACCCAGTAGGTGGAAGGAGGCCTGCCCAGTATGAACTGGTCTTGGCAAAGAGACAATGCATAGCATATGCACTGACACAGTAGGGACCCAGGGAATGTCACCCTCTCTGACTCGCACAGAAAAAGGGATGCCAAACATGACACTACCTGTGCTCAGCCATATATAGGAACTGCACTATGTGCATCTGACATAGGCAGCCCTCCAGCACCATCCTTAGATCTGGCACACCCTCAAGGTAAGTCAATCAACCTACCAATTGGCAGTTGTATTAGAATGCGTTGGTACCTGTAGCTATGGTATAGATGTGAGCATGCAAGGGAATTTGGTGGCCGAATGTTAAGGCAGCAGACAGTACACATCCATAGTGGAACCATGAAATCTGTAGCACATACGGGGGTCACCATAGTAGCCAGTAGTACACAGGGTGTCATAACCCACTGCGGGTAATGGGCTGAGCATCATGTGTGTCCATACAGCCCACACAAGTCTCAAGCAGCTGGACAGGTGTAGACCAACACAGACAAATGCTGTACTATGGCCACTGAATATGCCCAATGGATGAACCCCCCACAGACCCACACAGACAGACTACAGCAGGCCAGGCAGTTGGATGTAGGTTGTGAAGGCTAGGACATCTGAAACTAATATGTTAGTAATTAAAGCTATGATCTGGAGTACACTGGTATGTCTCTAGCCAGCACAATAGGTAGGTCTACACACTGAAATGGAGTACCTGACATACCAGTACAGTAATAGCAAAAGTGTGCAAGTGTCAGGTGTGCCTCCCTTCCAACATACACATATAGCAACAGTCAGGTGCGCACCCCCCCCCCCGTGCTGTGTAGGAATGTGGATACAGTCAGATGTCCACCACACTGTGCAGAAATGTAGCAACAGTCAATGTCACATGACGAATGGATACCTTGCAGACACAGCATGCCACCTGTCAGTGTACAACCCAGAGGTTGGCACCACAGTACAGACAACCTGGACATGTAACACATGCGATACAGTTGGCCTAACTGGGCATGCTAAAACATATGAAAGTATGATAGCAATCAGTCGACAACATGCGGAATAGTCATACTGGGCATGCTCACACACATAAACACAAGACGGCCAGGTCTGCAAACACCAGTGCTCTGGACATATCTGCCGGTACATTGCTATACTGTTGGATGACTGTGCTGTATGATATGTGTGTGGTACTGTCTATTGTCTGTATATTTGCCATGGTGTATAGGTAAGTCACTTTAGCTGTGCGCACAGGGTGTTGCTACCAACACTTGTGTTGGACGGTTATTTGTTTGTGGGCATAACAAGCCCATTGGATACGGAGGGAGTAAGGCACGTTGAAGCAGTTGGGAGCAGTTGTGCATGGGTTTGCACAGTGTTAAGCACTGCTGACCTCTGATTACAGCTTCTTATACTTGGTTAGCCTCCACATTTCTTTACCAGTGCAATACTCGCATACTGGTAGCCAAACACACTTACACCCGCTCGCTCCCTCACTTGCACATGCACCAACATTGGTGCTTGCATGTGTCACTCACGCTGGGTGGGCGCGATCTCTTGTGATGCCTATTACATCAGACTACATGACTACAGTATCGGGTATGGCTGACCATTAGGCGACGGCATGGCGTTCGACTGTACGGAATCGGCAGCCTGTCCAGTGAGTTAATCATATTATATGCGTGTTCCTCATACAATCTGCTCCCATCTGGCTGATAC
>NC_056731.1:1789509680-1789592180 GCF_019279795.1 Protopterus annectens
ACTGGTTTTAGGGGGGATTAAGAAGCTGGCGAGTTGTGTGAATGCTCTGACCATTGGTAGGGTTGCCACCTTTTCATATGGCCAGGATGGGATATATTCGGGACACACCAGGTTTTTCAGGGCAACACATACCCATGGTCAGTACACCAGATAGTACTTTTGTTTTATGCCTAAATGTAAGCTTATTGTTGTAGCTGTTTAGCTGCTTCTTCTGTTTCATTTACTTGCTTATTCTGTTTCTTGTAACATGTAGGTATTTTACATACAGAAATAACTATTGCATGTGACTATTACATAATATGTGGGACATAATTTTGTTGTACGATCGCAGGATATTTTACATTTATAATGGTTTTGGTATGGACACAACTGCCCAGAGGGGGACTGTCCCTCACAATGTGGGACAGGTGGTAACCCTGACCATTGGGCTAAACTTAGCTACTGGCAGCGCGCTAACATGATGCGTTTCACTTCCACTTGGTATAACTATCGACACTACAATAGAATATGGGCACGGGGTTTTAAATGTCATTTGTTAGAGGGATGGGGACTCAATATTCAGATACATGCATTTATGTTTGCTTCTTATTCTTGTGTTTGCAAAACTGTCTTGCATGCTTTGCATACGTTTCAGTATCCACGGACACTGACAGGTGTGATTACTATTAGAGGCAGGCTGTACTATTCAGCATTTTAGGTTGTACGTAAGCAACCGACATGTCCATGCCTTCGTGCGGCACTTGGACATGCCCCATGCACTCGTGCATGTTTCCTATGCATGTCGATGCGGTGGGAGCACACCTTCATTAATATGCATATGGCACTACTGAGCCATCTCTGCGCCGCACGGTCGGCGCAAGACTAACACCGTTCTTGCTCTGAGCTTCATGAATCCTGAGGTTAATCAATAAGGGTGAATATGTTAAATAACTCTGTGCTATAATTCTTGATTGAGGTTGTATATATACATCCTACTTTACTATGATTGAATTGCTTGTCTCCTATATTTCATGTAAATATTAATTGCTTATACAATAAGTAGACATTTATATTGTATTATAATTCTGTCTAATCTACAATAGTACTATATCTGTTAAAAATATAAATATTGCTTATTCCTATTACAAATATTCTCTATGTGATAATTCAATTTATGGAGTTCAGATTTCTGGATTGTCAAGGTACGAGTGATAATCTGATGGATTTAGGTTTATCCATGAGATTAGGAATGATTTTCATTCCATGGCTATTGTGGATCTTAGTTTTGTTAACATTTATTAATTTAAAATTTAATTAATTTATTAATTTAAATTTGTTGTTTCACAAAAAACATTTTAGTATGACTGACCAAAACATTACTTTATTGGTAAACACTCAAAGTATGAAACTGATATTTCATTTAAAAGCTCAAACATATACTTTATAGTTATCAGAGGAAAATGTTTAATAGTCACAATAAAACAAAAAAAAAAAATAACATAGCCTAAGTAACCTAAGATGGATTTAACTTTATTATCTTTAAATACCAAAGGCTTAAACAATCCCAGCAAGAGATCAAATCTACTGAAATATTTAAAACTGAACAAAGCACAAATTGTCTTCCTTCAAGAAACTCATTTCAAGACAAATGAGAATTACGTATGGAATCCTAAGGAATATACAATATGATATTGGTAAAATCCACTTATAAGACAAAGACAAAAGGGGTAACAATTCTATGGAAAACAAATGTGTTTAACCCAGAAATCATTTATAAGTATGAAGATAAAGAAGGCCTTATGGCATTAGTAATAGTTAAATATAATAACAGAATATGGACCCTAGCCAGTCTGTACTGATTCCCAGGCACTGGATCAGGAACTGTTAAAATACACTTGGATTTCATTTCCAATAATTATAAAGGCAAGTTAATATTAGGAGGAGATTTTATCTGTATATTTGATATTTCTGAAGCTACAAATAAAAGACTGCTGCATACATCTGCTGTATCAAAAGCTTTAAACAAGTGGGTAGAATCATTTCATCTTGTAGATACTTTCAAATTTAAAGAAGATAAATCTTTGTTGTTTTCCCATCAAGATCACAGATTTGGTACTCAAACTAGAATAGATAAAATACTTTCTGAGTGACTTACACTCTAAAATCAATAATTTCTCAGTCATTCCCTGCCCCTTTTCAGACCACAATTCATTGATACTAAAACTTCAAAATGGGTACAAACCATTAATCTTTAACTCTAGAATCCCGGCATATATAACTAAAATTAAAGAGTTCAAACCCTGGTTATTATCTGAATTCCAGTTCTTCTTAGATATTAATTACACCACAGAGATAAATAAAATAATGATATGGGACTCATTAAAAGCTTACATATATGGTAAAACCCTAACTTGGTATAAAAAGTCAGAGAATGGGATTCTGAATGATTAGATCTACAATCCAAACTTTTGTAAGTAAAAGCTGAAAAAAATTAAACTCATTTGGAGATGAAAAAGAAAGTAGAAGTATTAAACAATAAATACAGTGAAATTCTAACACATAAACTAGTTTAGCTTTAGAAAAATGCATGTGATATATTGAATTAATAACATTCAACTGTATGTTATGCTGGACAATAAGCACATTTGTGACTGATGTCTGTAGTCACATACACATATACCTGTGTTATGTCAGCCAAGCCATTGGCAAGTCTGTGAGCATTGACAATGTAACATAATAGCCTACTTATGACTGTTGGACATCTTCCAGGTTATCACAGTAATGTCAAAGCCTACTCTGCAAACAACTTACTAATGTATGGTGCACCTATATTAATACAGTATCAGTACTGATGTCCCTTTTGTCACCCATTTATGTGCACCATTGTCCAGACATCCTGCTATAACAGGTTGAGTAGCATGATTGAGCATGACTTTCAGGTAGTAATCGGAGAAGTGTCCAATTGTGTTATGACCCTCTGTCCATGCTTGCCACTAACAGCTATATCAGCACCTATATACAATGGATATCACAAGTGCACACACCCCTGTTGGAATGCCAGGTTTCTGTACTGTATGACAATGAGACCACAGAAAATCATTTCAAAATGTTTCTCATCTTGAATGTGACCCATACCCTATACAATTCCATTGAAAAACAAACGAAAGGTGTTTCTAGGAAGGTGAGCAACTATTACCAAGTGAAGATGTGCTATGATGTTAGAGTCCAAACCAAGACGAATGAATGCTGTAACCATCTCAAGAGGTGCAAGCACAACATATCAGTTTAAGGGTGTGCACACTCATTCAACTGGCTTATTGTACTGGTTATTATTTCTATATGTTTTCACAGACCAGAGGGTTATGTTTTGAATTGAATTGTACAGGCTATAGGTCACATTAAAGGTGGGAATTGTTTTGAAATGAGTTCTTGTGGTGTCATGTTTTAATTGCACAAATACCAGGCATTGTTACAGGGATGTGTACTCTTTATATCCACTGTAGCTATATGAACTCAGCAGTACCTGACCTGTAAAACCAGCCTCCACCAAGGAAGAGTAATCCCCTTTGGTGGACAGCAGCAATACACAAACCACATAATATGTTGCTTTATTGGCTGTACAGGAACACATAGGTGTAGGCAACAACTTGGAAACAAGTCCACCTGTATCTGATCAAGCATGTAGTTCACAGGTGACTTCCTGTAAGGCTGACTATGACTACAAATCAGACATATCTATACCACCAAGGACAATTGCAATAGTGTCTCCACACATATTGTCAGTCTCAGAGGCAACAACACAATTCACCCTGCACTGGGGGTAAAGCACACCTCATCCACATGTGCCATGGATATAGGCAACCTGCATCAGACAGGTTAGGTGGGAACATCACCACCCTGTCCACCCAAGTTGTACAGGGGGGATATGCACATCAACCACACTCTTCCCCTCAGCAATGGTGAGCATGTACATATTGCCTACTGATGGTGACAACAGCAAATCACCATGGGGCATAATAACACCACTGTCTGCCTCCTACATGAACTCAGGCATGTGCTCACAGCTCCTTCACACACCACAGTCAAACACAGAAATGCCACCATCCACACACCATCCACATGGAAGATGGCCACTGTCATCCCTCTACACAGATATGAATGGAGAATAGAGGATTATGCAATTAAGTTTCCAACACTGGGGGAATAAGATATCTCAGGGCCAGGAGTGTAATGCAAGCTGATATAGCCATGATAAATTGGAGGGTTATGGTGTAGTTTGGATTATTTGCAAGTAATATCCACTGCTGATGTGCAATTTGACAACTGTATGAGGTCCTGTGACCTTTTTCCTGTTTATAGCTTCCAGGTAACATGCAGAGGCCTCACCTACTGGCATTCTCTTTTGGGGAAACTGACATCATCACCCAATATGTGATCGAACATTATGCCTTGTTATTTGGATGGAGAGCACAAGATGTCTGGGAGAGGACCGCCCTGTGGAATGATCTGGTCCACAGGGTAAATGATGCCAGCCTGCACAGCAGAACTTATAAGCAGATGCAGCATCAGGCCACTGACCTCATCCACCATGCACGTCAATGGGCTGCTGCTGTAGCGAAGGACTAACTAGCCACAGGTGGGAGCCCAGCCATCCAGTCCCCACTGACACCCACCGAGGAGCTTCTTGCCAACCTTGAGGCCCCCGCCCAACACACAAGCTATGAAGCTAAGGAAAGCATTGTGGAGGTGGATTGCACCCACACTCTGGATGAGGAGCATACAGGTAAGGCCCCAGTGCACATTAGTAGAACACTGTTGCTTATCCATTTCTATCTGTGTACTAACTACATGCATATGTCACATGAGATAGTAGATCTTGCTGGTGTTTAGTAATGCACAGATGTGTACATCTATGGTGATGGCCAGCATATTTTGAAGTATTGGGGGTTGTACTGTTAATGTGCTGAAATTCTGCTTCAACCCTGTGCCAAGGCCACATCAGTGGCTACTGACATTACCTCTATCCCACAATTATTAAGGTCCCTCTGGTATACTACTGGGACAGCAGCCTGTAGCTGGTGAGTGTGGAATTGTTTTGTTGATGTGTGCCAATACACTGGCCATGTTAACCCCATGCTATCTGCCATGCACACATTTATCACACCTATCCATAATGCATGAAGTACATGTTCAGTTTTGTCGGTGTTAACTGCACTGCATCACAGTGGTCACCATAGTGTCTTGTCTGAGGGGTATGTAAAATTCTTGCAGTATACCTCACAACCTGTCAGTTCAAGATGTGTGGACAGACAGGCAAACAAAACGGTGGGACAAATGGGCTACAGTAGGGACATGTATGAAACATTATCCTTATACAGTGGATACAACAGTGTACACACACCTATTAAGATGGCAACTGCCAACTGCTCCTAATACATACAATGACAGACCACAAT
The DNA here is from genome assembly GCF_019279795.1 of Protopterus annectens. Classification (NCBI taxonomy): domain Eukaryota; kingdom Metazoa; phylum Chordata; order Ceratodontiformes; family Protopteridae; genus Protopterus; species Protopterus annectens. The sequence goes on from NC_056731.1 coordinate 1,789,515,116, forward strand.
AATACATTCCACATGTTTTACAACCTGTAATGTGATCCTGACATTCACAATTAGTGTGTAAAATAGCATTATATGTTAGTGCAACAAATATGGGGTATACACACCTTACAAAATACTGGGTGCAAATGTGCACACACACTCAAAAAAACATATTGTAGAGGCAGCTTATGATGTACTGATAGCATTCACTCTACTTGAGTACACATCTGCCATCAAGTACAGGGCCTCAATGTCACACCAAGTAATGGTCTACTGTCCGAAAAGTATGTTCATGACATTTCTTCAGTTGCCTGCAACAGAAACAACCATGGCTTGCACACATCTTACAAATCATCAAAGGGATCCCATATCTGAAATGTAGCAGTCAGCAGTAGGGAAAAAAAACATTACCTCACCATTACATATACCATGGAAAACAGTGCAGACAGTGATCTAGAGGTGTATTAAATATGGCACAACAGAGATGTTGAAAAGAACAAGATGCCCATCCAAAACAGATGACAAAACGTGTAGAAAACTGGTCAGGGAGGCTGCCAGGAGACATGCAGCAACACTGAGAGAGTTGCAGGAATGTCTTGCAAGTACTGCCTGTGTAGTACCGGTGGCAACAATCACCTGGATTCTGCATAAGTGTGGCCTATGGGGTAGGGTAAGTAGACGGAAGATTTTCCCCACAAGAAACACCATCCAGGGCTATGTACAGGTAGCAAATGCATAACATCAAGTCTCCCAAAGGCATGTGCTGAAATGTGTAATGGTATCATGACACCAAGGTTCAAACCTACAGACAGTATTCATAGATATATGTGTGGTGCACAAGCAATACTTCACTTCACCTCAGGGCCACCATCCCCAACTTGAAGCTTGCTGGTGCCAGTGTACACCCTTAGGGTTGCTGTTAATTACCTGGAACTAGGCCTGTAGACATGGTGGAGGGGATTTTGAACACTGCAAAATAACACTCACATGTGGCCCACTTTTGTCAAGCATCTGCAATAAGGTTGAGGATGGGGAGGGGTTTCAGCTTCAAACACAAGAGTTAACTGAAGCATACATCCAAAGCTAGCTAAGAATGGCTGTATCTGAACACATTCAAGGTTATGAATTCAGCCAGACATAACCCAGACTCAAAAGCAATAGTAAATCTCCTGTGTGACCTCCAAGGGCTGTGCACATGAGCTAGCCTTGCAATCTGACAGAGTTGGGGGACCTTTGTAATGAAGACAGACCAAATAATGCCAAGTCAAGTTGTGCCATGCTAGTATACCCCTTACCAGGAATAGTGACTGCTGTAGTTCACTTAACAGGTGCTTCAACAAACCATTGGTTTAAGGGTGTTCACACTTATGTAACCCCCATATTGTATGCATCTCATTCAATATCCTCATGACTAACACATTCTTTTGATTCTTGATTGAATTGCACAGGTCATATGTCACATATCAGGTGTGTGTAATGTTTTCAAATGCAGTACTGTGGCCCCATTTGATATCATAGAAGAGGCTGGCATGTCAACAGGTGTGTGTACTCTCTTCATATCCACATTAAGCTTTGAAGGTCATTGGTGTAACTGGATTTTATTACACATACCAGCACTGCTGATGACGAGATCTGCAAATCAAGTGTCAGTCATTAATTAGTGGCATCAGCCCTCATATCATCCCAGTTATGTGTCAGACAAACACACAGGGGTTGTGAGAAAGAGAGCAAGCATAACTGCCAGACATCTATGCATTCAGCATTGATTTGTACAGTTGTGAGGTATGGTCTACAGTAGATGCCAGTGTGCTATACAGGTGCACAGCAATAATGTCTACATGGGTGCAGTGTGTGCTAGGGGAAGGGACATCACCTACTAGCATGACTCATATATCCTAGAGATGCATATTGTTAGTAACAAGGATTAAGAATGGCTGCAATGCATGATGTTGAGGGCCATGTGTCATGCATGTCAAATGTTAGGTAATGAGAGGTCTATGTAATCTCTTTGTGCCACCTCACCTGTAAGTGTATGTGTGTGTGTGTGTGTGTGTGTGTGTGTGTGTGTGTGTGTGTGTGTGTGTGTGTGGAAGTAAACCATAACATACAGGTATTAGTTGACATATATTGTCTTCCCCTCCCAGGTGGCGATGTGGATCTGGGTCCCTCCTGCGGAGAAACTGAACTTAGTTTCTCTGCAGACTCTGGCAATGATGATAGGCATATTGAGGCACAGAAAGGGTTGTCAGGGGCTGAATCAGTGCCATCAGTTAGCATCCCACTTTTTTCCACCCCATCCCAGCACACAGTCACAATACCCACACATACCCCATCACAAGTGGCCATAGTTGAGGGACAGTTGACAGGTGGTGGCATGGGATGGGAAAGTGTGGTGACTATGGCAAGTGTGTCTGTTGACACCAGCCATAGGCAGATAACAGGTGAGGTCCCACACAGGCAGCTGAACAAGGATGCTCTTAGGAGGACTGCTGCCTGTCATGCCCCTGCCACAAGTGTAGCAGCAGGTGTCACCAGACACAAGTTTCAGACCATCATGGCAGCACAGGCACGTATGGAACTTTACACCAGAGATGGTCTGAGGCTCCGGAGAGCTACTCTACCTGCTGTACGTGACAACATCTGTGATCTTGCAGATGCACACTGTTATTATGTGGAGGTCATGGATTGACAGTTGGATGAGCTGGTGGCAATCCTTGACGATGGGATGTCTGTGCTAGAGCATGTGGTGGGAGGAGGGGGTCGGCCATTTGGACATGGGACAACACAACGAACAGCTGAAGGTCTACGTGGCCATGCAACATCTCACTCCCACTCCCATAGTGAGAGCTCCACTGCAGGGGGGGTGCTGTCCACACCATAACACAGCAGGCCATGGGCATGTGGTCCTGTCCAGTCCCAAGAGGGATGCAGATCCAGTAGACAATTGTCATTCTTAGGGGAGAGTACCATAACTGGCCTTCTGCCTGGTGGTGCCTGTGCAACCACTGGCAGGCCCATTTCCCGTGTCCATGGCCAGACATAGTGAACTGTATACCCTGCCATGTACAGTCTGCAGCTGTCCAACATACCCCTGTATAGGGCAGACACATGGCAGAACTGTGTGCATCCATAAACACACACACACACACACACACACACACACACACACACACACACACACACACTCACACACTCACACACACACACACACACACACACACACACACACACACACACACACACACACACACACACACATCACCATCACAGCTAGGTCACCTCCATACATACACACACCACTTCTGTACGACCCATTTAATAAACAACCCACTAACCCACACACATGATGTCAACCAAATTGCTCAGCCTAGGCCTCTGGTAAACCCACACCGCACCCTGTGCATATGATGATACCTGCGCCACATCCCTGTCATCCAAACCATTGATGCAGGGACATGCTAATATGGTTCTGATGCGCATGCTGGATGTACTACATTTTAGCAATGTAATGCTGTTTAAAATGTCAGCTGGCATGTTTAATGCTTACACATCATGGTGTGTAGCTGTCCAGCCATGATGCATTATTCCTGTTATTAACACTGATTGAATATGGTCTCCATAATGTATTCTGTTTTTGTTCTAGGTGTCTGTGTGTCAGGGGGATGTTGGCCTGCTGTCCTTTCCTACAAGGGATGTGTCAGTGTGGTACACATTGACTGTGCCATATCCAGGGTACAGCTGAACACAAGTAACAGGTCTGTATAACAGTTATTGCATGTGCCACATGGCTGATAGGTCTGAGGGGCGTATACAGGTAAGTGAATGGTGGCTGATGTAAGTGGTTCTTGTACAGTAGACAATGGTAAGTTTACTGGGTGACACACACCAAAGGTTTGTGAATAGCACACACACGGAGGATTTTGTGTTGAAGCAGCACACAGAGTACTCTTCACATGGATGTACTTCACTTTGCAGACAACTCATTTTTGCAAATGTTATTCCACCAAGACCGAATTGTCAAAACCTCAAATCACTAAATAATCAGTCCGCCAAATTTAATTTCACCAAAAATAGTAGTGGCAGGGTATATGTCCTGTTCCCCACTGTAGTGCAATCTTGGAGTTTGTATAAATAGTTGTGATGGTGTGGGGGGGCACAGCCCCCCACATTGATTGGTGGCGGTTGCCGTAGACCCACAGCTAGTTAGATTAACAGCTACTTATCCTCTTAACATCGACAGTATAACAGCACACTACGCATGGGGATATGCATAACTCTACCCCCAATGTGGAGGGCTGTACTCCCAATGACCACCACCAACTATATATACTAACTCCAGCATCACTGTACAGCTGCACAGTGGGAAAAAGGGCATTTACACTGCCACTACTAGTTTTGATGAAATGAAATTCCACACACACACACACACACACACACACACACACACACAGACACACACACACTTGCCAACACTGAGATTAGAACCCCTACCTAGGTAGTTATTGCTACTAATGTGTTCTACCTTAATTGCATACACCACACAGCTTGTAGGGTGAGGTGTGTTCTGAGGTTCCTGTAAAGTGGACATCACCAGGCCTTGTACAGTATGGCAATAAGGAGATGTACTGGGTGTGACTGGACACAACATACTATAACATACTGACATATACACATTGACAAACACATACAGTCATACACACATTTGACACACCTAGGTTTAGCAGCCCTGACTATCCTGTCAGTCAGGCAATAATGTTACATAGTTCATGCACACAGCACAGGCCTTCTTGGGCTGAAGATGGTTGTCAGATAATTGTGAGGTTGATGGAGACAGCAGACCACATACAGTGAACTTTGGGACATGTAGTGGGAGTTCCACTGTCTAAAATGTGAGAGCAACCCTCCAAGTGGACATAGTACTCACTCAAATACAGGATACTGTACTGACACACAAATGTTCACAGACTTGGGCTTCCTCAGATTAGAGCCCCTGGCTATGTAGTTATTGCTACTACAGTGACACGTATTTCCTGAACACAACACAGACTGTAAGGTGATGACTGTTCCATGGCTCCTGTACTGTGGCCAACATCACCAACCCTTGTACAGTATGGCAATGTGCAGTGTGTGTGGAGACTAAGCACTTAAAAAACTGCCTTAATCACTCTCTATCCAACAGTCCTTGTTCTGCCTAGCAACAAAATAAACAGCCCTTGCAGGTCATGAACCCAAGGCCTGCACACCATAGTCAAAGCAACTTACCAGTAAGCCATCTCAGATGCATGGGTTTAGGATGTTTTCTCAAACATACCCTACTTTACAGCCAATTTACAATAAGGAAGAGACACTGCAATTAAGAAGGATTGGTATCTACAAATATTTATATATATATATATATATATATATATATATATATATAAATATGGATCCCCTTTAGATGCCCGAAATCTCACTTCACCGACAAGGAATCCGTCGGACCGAAATCACCGACAACGCAGATGACCGGCAAGGTGAGAACCCGACGGACTCGGTAAGTGTGCGATAGAGTGAGGGATTTAGTGTTAGGGAGCGGACAGGTAAGTGCGCGATAGTGAGGGGACTGTAGTTTTAGGGGCGGGTTAAGTGAGTTAGGGTTAGGGTGCAGGTAGGGTGTGTGTGCGATAGTGACGGACTGTGGGTTTAGGGGTGGGTTGAGTGAGTTAGGGTTAGGGTGCAGGTAGTGTGTGTGTGCAATAGTGATGGACTGTGGGTTTAGGGGTGGGTTAAGTGAGTTAGGGTTAGGGTGCGAGTAGGGTAAGTGTGCGGTTGTGTCGGACCTTAGGGTTAGGGTTTGGGTTACGGTTAGTGCATGTATGGTTGTGTGTATTGTCGGTATTTTGTGTTGTCGGTCTTTTGGTGTCGGTGATTTGTGTTTCAAGCGTTGTGCTTCGTAAACTGAAGGGGATCCATAAATATAGATATATATATATATATATATATATAGATATATATATATAGATATATACATATATATACATATATATATATATATATATACATATATATATATACATATATATATATATATATATATATATATATATATATATATATATATATATCTGAAAAGAAACATATACATAGAGAGCGAGAGATAGATATGTATGGAGATACATATAGGTGTATATCACTATATATGATATATTACCAATAAATACTGAGGTGTGTGTGTGTGTGTGTGTGTGTGTGTGTGTGTGTGTGTGTGTGTGTGTGTGTATATATATATATATATATATATATATATATATATATATATATATATATATATACATCTATGGTGAGCACAAAACACTGTGTATTATTGGGGTTAGTACTGTAAATGTGCAGACATGCTGCATCCATCCTGTACCAAGGCCACATGTGAGTCTGCTGATCTGCTGACAATACCTCCCTCTCACAACTACCTAGGACCCTCTGGTCTGTATATGGGACAGCAGCCTGAAGCTGGTGAGCTGAGACAGATGCCTGGTGTCAAAGCCATGACCTCAAGCTCAATGCCAAAAAGTGCATTGTCATCCCCTTTGGTAAAAACTCTGTACCCATGAGCTACCACATAGGTGGTAGTCTACTTAACACTGAAAGTGTGATAAGAGACCTTGGGACACAGGTGGACAGTAGTCTGTCCTTTAATAATCACATTGCCACAGTAGTCAGGAAATCCTTCTATGTGGCACACCTCATCACAAAAGGTTTCTCATCCAGGAAAAAAGAGGTCATTGTTCCCCTCTACTTATCACTCATTAGACCCATTATAGAGTACAATGCCTCTTTTGTTATGTACCTCACAAAGAGTGAGAGGAAGTGTAAAGAGCAGTACACAGCTCAAAAATGATATAACCCACACACTACAGGATTCTCTTACACACACTCACCAGTAGTAAGATTTGAACTCCTGCTTATCTAGTTATGTCTACTACACTGCTATACAGTTATCAGAAATGCCACAGAGCTTATACAGTTTCACCTAGTTCAAAGGTACTTCTGAGGTGGATGACATCAACAGGACCACTATATTGGAGCAAGGGGAAGTGTGAAGGGTAGTACACAAGTCAAAAATGGTATAAGCCAGACAGTACATGATTCTCACACACACACACACACACACACACACACACACACACACACACACACACACACACACACACACACACACACACACACACAAAACCATACACACACACACACACACACACACACACACACACACACACACATGCACTCACTTGCCAGAATTGGGATTAGAACTCCCTCCTATCTAGTTACATAGACTGTAGTATGACACAGTTACCGCATGCGCTACAGAGCTTACAGAACTTCCAAATGGCCAAAGCTGCTGATAACTGCACAACTGAGGTAAAGTATTGCAGGTGGCAGAAAGTCTGCCTTCAGTTCCACTCTTACATTATGCTAGTTCTTTATGTCCTGCACTTCAAATAGCATTATGGCTTGGCAATTCTCCGGGTTATTGTATCAATAAGTGTGCACACCTGGGAGCCATCAGCAGTACTTGTTCATCACAGAGATAGCACCAGTACTTACTAGTTATGTCCACCCCTCCTGGCATGATTGAAAGACAGTTTTCTGTGCTTTCACCCATTAACCTGGTGCACTTGTCCATGTTGAGACACTGTTGCAACTGCCTCATGTAGACAGACAACCCTCCCCTCTAAATTCCAAACACTCAGACCTGTGAGAGTTGCCTGTATATCACCCAATGTGGGCATATGAACTCTCCAGCAAAGACTGGACTAACAGGTCAAGAGGATAAGATCAACACCTGCACCACACCATGTGGAACAGGGTCAAGATTAGATAGTCGAAGTTCCGTAACTCAGAACACCTAATGGTCGAACCATTAAGTTCGAAGTTAGAGAACTTCGACTATGCAAAAAAAAAAATACACGACATACAAAACAATAACTTGTTGTAAGCAGAGGACAAGCACACCTGCACCCCCACACTCCCAATACTTAAATATACCAACTCCAAGATCGCACCACATTGAAGTGAATGGAATCCTCCGGTTATGGAGATTTCCATTCAAACACTCAAACTTTTACAAATTAGAACGTATTGTCTCGACCATATGTGGTATGTGATTCGAACTAGTAAAAGTTCAACTATGTGAATGGAACCCTGTGGAACACATAGCTCACCATGACATCCACTTTGACAGCCATGACATAGAGTGAAAAGCCACACACCCACCTTCAAAGAGGCACTCAATGGACATTTACCCAAACAGCATAGAACAGCAAGACAGACATCCACTCAGACACCATGACATGGCACATGCCAAGGGACACATATTTAACCTACACATTGTACCCCTCAACCTAAGCTCCTAAGGCTAACCACCTTGCACAATACAGTGATCATGGGTAACTCAATACTGAGGCACACACATATCCCACTCACTAAGTTGAATATGGAGCAGGTAACAGCCAAATATCTATTACATGCCAGCATCCAACACATGACACAGCCTGTCATGGCACTCCACAACAACTACGAGTATCACTCTGTATCCATGTGGGTGTGAATGACCTGGGACACACCTCCCTGGACTACATGACAAGAAACATGGTTGAACTCTCTGATTATGTTGTCCAGGCTGGTGTGACATTAGCCCTGAGCAGTATACCACTATCACCCAGAATGATGCTGTGGTACTATCAACAGATGATTGACTGCAACATTGGCTTACGTGTTTTGTGTCATTTTGCTTGGGATGACATGATTGACAGAACTCAATGACTTGCCACAGATGTCCTACATCTGTCACCGCTGGGTTTCCAGGTACTGGCTAAGTGTCTTGCCACCCTATAATGCCTTATTAGGCAGTGTTCCTAATGTAATTACCACCATAACAGCTAGACATGTATGCAATCTGAGAGTCATGCTGCTCAACAGTAGACATCTAACTGTCAGGATACAGTCACTCAAAGCACTCAGAGTGGAAGATATTAACATTTCTGCTGTAATGGAGAGGTGGTTCACAGCAGCAGACTGTAGCCCTGCAGTATCAGGCTATAACGCATTCCACAGCTGTCAGCCCCCAAACATGGACCACGCGATACCTTCACTGGTGGTGTTGCCTCCATATTCTTTATGAATAGGAACACATCCAGACTAGTATCCCAGCATAATGCATTGCAGATACTTCCGATACAACTGCCTTGGGGTAATAGTGCAATCCAGACCATAGACTGCTATGAGTCTACATCTATGTCCCTAGATTGCCAATGATTATTCCTCAACACCCTGCCATCTATGATGGTCCAACGTAACACTGACACAATATGAGACTTCAACTACCCGTCCATCACATGGGAAAGGTAGCCAAGCACCAGTACAGTGGCCCAAAACTTCCTGGGATTCATCATTTCAGTGCCCTGGACTGGCTCATACTAACCCTTGGTAGAGGATGCAACAACCTTGACCTGTGCTGACTACTTAAATATGAGACTGCTGCTCATCCACAGTTGTCAATCCCTACCTGGTGAGATCCACACAGGCTGTAATCAACATGGAACTCAACATGTCAGCCACACACACCCACAAAGGTAATCACCTTGCAAACCTCTTCAAAGCTGACTTTGCAGCCATAAAATAGGGGTAGATTATTTCACTGCACCCATGGCAATGGGAAATAGTTGCATGACTGTCAAATCACACATATTCACTGTAAAAACAGGTACACGAATGCATGGTACTAGCCATAGCCAACAGAACCCAGACACTGCCCTCCAAACACTGGGAGACAATGTGATGGTCCCCTGCCATTACTAAAGTGTACAACAGAAGGAGGAGGACACTGTTGCAGAGAAAGGTGGTATCCCATGACTGTTGAACGTCCTTATTAGTCTCAAACACAACTTGGAATCCCTCATGGAATCCCCCACAGGCATCTATGAAGGCAGACATGCAGCAGACACTGACGACAATCACAAAAGCCTTTCATAGTTACATCAACAACCTCCACAGCATTAAACACAAGTGCTGTGAGTTACTGCACAATGCTAATACCTATCCTGAGACAACAGATATTGGCTACAGTCTTGGCAACACATTCAGTGCCAGCTTTATCCCTGTCTTCCCCCACAAGTGTACAATCACAATGGCAGAAGAATGGCAGGCACCCAGCAGTACTGCAGGCCAGGTCAGACGTGCATTGTCTACAGGCAAGAATACAGCTTCCATTGCTGTGCTCTACAGGACATACAAAGTGACCTTGGACCAAATCTGTGTGCCCTGGTCAGTCACAGCCTCACCTCAGGCTTTGTCCCTCAAACATGGCACACTGCTACAGTCATCCCTTTCCATAAAGGTGTAGCATATACAGACCCTAGGGATTATTGACCTCTTAGCCTGACAGGTCTACTATGTAGTGGTATGGACCGCATCATCAGGAACCTGAATGACCAAGATATGGGTGATCTCCTAACTCTGGACCCACAGAGTTTGGCTTTGTGAATGGAAGATCATGCCTGCTCAACCTGGTTGACTTCTTTGACTGAGTCACCAGGGCTGTATATGACAGTAAGGCACTGCATACAGCCTACACCAATCTGTCCAAAGCTTGTGTTACCATCCCTCAGTAAGGAATTATTGATAAACCCCACTAACTAGGCATCAACCCAAATATCATTGTTTGTTTTGCAAATTGGTTCACAGAACACACAAGTATGATAGTGGCAAACCCCAGGCCAGACTGGCAAGTAGTCACACATGGAGTCACACAAGGATCAGTACTGGGTAGTGTCCTGTCTAGCATCTACTTCTTTGGAGTCCAGCTCAACACAGAGGAACTCTGACTGACCAAGTTCACAGAGGACTACAAGCTGGGAGCTATCATTGACTCCACAAGTGATGCACGCATTCCCACAGAAAGGGCTCATTGAGACCACTGAGTGGTGTGGAAACCATGCACAGAAGCTTGACACCACAATATGCATCATCATCCCCCTTGGTAAAACACTCAGTTCCCAGAAAGTATCACACTGATGGGAGCTCATTGAACACTGTATGCATTATAATAGATCTGAGGACACTGGTTGGCAACAACTTCTCCTTCAAGCACCACATTACCACTGTGGTCAGAAAGTCATTCTATATGGAACATTGCATTACCAAGGGTTTTGCATTCAGGAAGGTAGAGGTAATGATCTCTGTCACCTATTCCCTCATTAGACCCCTCCTTAAGTACTATGGCCCATTTGCCATGTACCTCACTAGACACCTGCTACAGCTGGGGAAGCTACAGAAGCACCTCACAAAGGGGTTCCAAGGCATTAAACACACATCTTTTACAGACCGATGCAGCAGACCCAAACTATTCTCTGTGTCATATCACCTAATTAGCAGCTATCTGTGCTTGACTTATAAAGCCATGTCTGACCCAGCAGGTTTAGGAATGCTACATATAAATCCATCCACACCACACATTGTAGAGACCTCTACCTTAGTACCACAATCATCACAACATGCTGGTGGGACAGGTCCCTCACCAAGAGGCTGCACATGCCCTGGAATACACTTCCCATACATGCTATGCAAAGCACCTAGCTGACCTGCTCCCAGAGAAACATGATGAGTGGATGGGCAATAGACAGTTCAACCCAAGGATCACTGCAGTGGCTATACCTAATACAGGCACTGAGATGTAACATTGGGTTGCACAATGGCAGGGCCTTTCTATGTGCTAGGCTTGTTAATGCTCCTGGGTCATTATCTACTACACACTTATGAACCTATGAAGGGAAAGGCATCATCAGGACTGATACAGTAGTGCAGTGGGTGTTTAACCTATCAAAATACTTTGTCGTACAAACAGACACACATACACTTGCCAGATGTTAGAGAAGAATCCCTACCTAACTAGTGATGTCTATCATAGTGTTAAGCAGTTACCACACGTGCTACAGAGCTTACTGGGCTGAGAGTTGGCCAAAGGTGCTGATATGGGGAATGACATTGGCAGGACTGATAAAGTAGGGCAGTGGGTGGGAAACATATCAAAATGCTACTACTTACCAACATGCATACCCACACACACACATATTTGCTGGAAGAGTAGAACTCCTGCCAACCTAGTCATTTGTATTATAGTGTTAATTTATCACACACACAACTGAGCTTACAGGGCTGAAAGCTGGTCAAGGTTGCTGATAATGGACTGATATCATCTAGACTGATAAGGTGGGGCACTGTGAATGGTCGTGGGTGGGAATGGCATAAAACTGTTTCACATATAAACAAATACACAACTCCCGCAGTCTTGTACGCACAGCTATCACACACACACACACACACACACACACACACACACACACACACACACACACACACACACGCGCGCGCGCGTGCACATACACATACTTTTACATTTGCCAGTACTGAGATTAGAACTCCTACCTAACTAGTTATCTGTAGTTTTTTGTTATGCAGTTATCATATGCACCAAAGACCTTATGGGGCTGAGGTTTGACAGAAGGCACTACTAAGATGACTGATATCTGCAGGGTTGCTAAAGTGGGGAAAATGGGAGGTGTACTGTGTTTGAATGGTCCCCAAAGTTTTTAGTTGTGAACACGCAAACACACACTTTTACATTTGTTAGGACTGAGATTAAAACTCTTACCTAGCTAGTTATTTGTACTATCTTGTTATGCAATTATTGCATGCACCACAGAGCTTATGGGGTTGAAGCCTGACAGAAGGCACTTCTAAGATGACTGATATTTGCAGCACTGCTAAAGTGGGGAAAAGGGAAGTGTACTGGGTTTGAATCGATGCAAAAGCTTTTAGTTGTGAACACACACACACTTTCATATTTGCCAGGACTGAGATTAAAACTCCTACCTAATTAGTTATTTTTACTATCTTGTTATGCAGTTATCGCATGCACCATGGAGCTTATGGGGCTGAATCTTGATGGAAGGCACTTCTAAGATGACTGATATCTGCAAGACTGCTAAAGTCGTGAAAAAGGAGGTGTACTGGGTTTGAATGGAACCAAAAGCTTTTAGTTGTGAACACACACACTTTTACATTGGTCTGGACTGAGATTAGAACCCCTATCTAACAAGCTATTTGCACTATCTTGTTATGCAAGTATCACACATGCCACAGAGCTTATGAGACTAAGGCCTGACTGAAGACACTTCTAAGATGACTGATGTCTGCAGGGCTGCTAAAGTGGGGAAAGGGGAGGTGTACTGGGTTTTAATGGACCCAAAAGCTTTTGTTGTGAATACACACACATGCACGCAGGCACACGTGTGCATGAGCGCACACACACACACACACACACACACACACACACACACACACACACACACACACACACACACACACAAACACTTTTACATTTGCCAGGACTGAGATTAGATCTCATTCCTAACTAGTTATTTACATTATCTTGTTATGCAGTTATCACATGTGCCACTGAGCTTATGGGTCTAGGCTTAACAAATCTGGCTGCTATGGTGACAGTTATCTTCAGGACTGCTATTCTTTAAGTGTATGAGCATGCTCAGTGTGTCCTTCTAGAGTACATGTGGGACTCCATTCCAGGAATTGTTGTACTCCAATCCTGTTTGTTTTGTGTTACAGCCATACCTGTCAACTTGTTGGTGCAGGATATCTGGAGATAGCCTATCAAAATGTGTGGACAATGGGCCATACAATTATTGTGACAATTCTCTCTGTAATGTATGGGTTGCAATAGTTACAGGGCTGGTTTTAGCAGACATCTGTCATATATGCCATTTGACACTGTCATGTACTGTTTCAGTACCTGGTGACATACCTCCTCAAATCATCACAGTGATTTACCAGAGGAATACAGGATGGATGATGCACACACAAGGTTTATGGGCCAAATGCTATACATTCTTGCACTATCCAGCCTTTTGAGAGGTGTGCCTACAAACAATTGACTGCTGGTGCAGTGGGAATTGTCCAGCACCTTGGGATATATTACAATGGTGGAATCTCTGTGCATTTATGTTCTGGCCTGGTGTGATTTCCAGTCCACAGTTGGGTAATATAATTCAGACAGGATCAGGGTGACAGGCAGACTCCAGGTATATTGTAGGGGATAGGATATGTGGGGGTGGGAGGGGTCCTGGGCAGATATGTTAGGCTATAGCTACCAGTACTTTCCATTGGGTTCTCCTCAAAGGTTGACTGTACTTGGAGGGTCTTGTGTGTGTCAGACTGTTTGACCAGCCTGGAAGTGTGTGTTTGTCACACATATATGTATGGCACACCTCATTTTGCTTGGATGGCCACATGTTGGGGTCAGGATGTTGCATAGGATGAGTGATCAGGGAGGGGTGTTTTACTCCCCATAGCTGTGGCCCAGGGTCCTGTGGGTGCGGACATGTCACCATCTTCCAGGGTTAGGCCTGCCTACAGTGGGTGTATTCCCATGTTTATGCTCTGAGCCCTGCCTGTCAACTGTATGGAGTATCACAGAATGTCCACATTCATGACTCATATATCTTGTTGGTTACCCATACAAGTGTGGTTTTCCAGCACAAGTGTTTTGCAAGTCACTCAGGGTTGAAGTCAGATATTACAGACAGTTGACATTGCAGTTTCAGACTTCGTACCCATCAGACATTCCATGCTATTACAAATCATTCTATCAACTTATAACATTATTAGATCTGTATTTCACAAGTGTCCTTCTCTTTGGACCTTCATCATTCCATTATTCATGGCTTTGTCCCAATTTATGGCTCCCTGAGACAGGCAGGTTTGCTCCTTGCAGTTGTCAGCATGTCCTTTCTTTGCATTTTGTGGACTGTGTTATGTTAGTGTTTTTGACCACAAGACACTACCTAAAAGGCACTGTGGGTGAGGCATAGGCATTTGCCAGAGGTCTGTAGGCCAGGTGTGACAGATGCAGGCCATCTGTAGCAGGGCAGTGCATTCTGATGATCATATGTTCCCAGGCTGCCAATAGGAGACACCCCTGGAATGGCACCAGTAAGTGTGGGTGTTACTGGCAATTGCTTTCTGTTACTATTGCACCATCAGTATGTGAGCCAGCTAGATGCTGCTTAAGTCTAGGAACATGTTACTGCATTTCTATGGGACTGGGGAGGTGACATGACTGTGCATGTTACACATCTGCACAGACTGTGCTGATATTTGCTTAACATTTTGGTCCCATGGAACATGGTGGTGTTCCCTATCTTTCCGACTACACACATAACAGTATCAACCATAGGTCAGCTTGCTCTGGCATAGACATTTGTAGTTTCAGACTTCTTACCTTTCAAAGCAATACTACCACTGATAGACCTGCTGTGATTTCACTATGTAAAAGACTGTGGGTTTTGGATTTCATGGGTGTCGCCATGTGGGAGCCTTTGCCAGGCATTTCTGTATGGTTGTCTTCAGCTGATCTGCTGTGTGGGGATGGTGGTGGGTATGGGACTCCCACTTTAACATCCATGAATGTGACCTATGACCCCCCCCCCCCCAGTTATTTGGCTCACCACATCTACTGCAGTGGTATTTGTCGACTAGGTTGGTACTACATGGTGTGGGTAGGGCAGTACTGGGGATACACATCCTGCTGTCCCACACAGCTGTCAGTTGTCTGCTGCTATCCCAGTTTGCCAAACCATGCCTTTACATGCTTGATCAATACCATAGATATGCTATCAGAAAAGTCCACCCCATTATTTTAATTTGTTACAGAGACTGGCTTACCTTGTGCCTGCAGCTGTTGATGCACACTATACACTGCCTATATATGGTCAGGTCAGATATAGGTGGTGTGATGTTTGACATCCATTTTACTCTATGTGCGAGTCAGAGAGAGAGAGAGAGAGAGAGAGATCAGTCTTTGGGGGCCCTACAGTGTCAGTGTATGTGCTATATGTTGCCTCTTTGCCAAGGCCAGGGCATACTGGGCATGCCTCCATCTGCCTACAGGGGCAGGTTCAGGATGTGCCTCCTCTGAGTCACTCTGTGCCTGTAGAGGCCTTGACAATGGTGGGGGGGCTGTGTGGCCCTTCCCCATTTTGCTGCTGCTGCAACTGTTCCACAGGATCATATTGTGTAGCATGGCACATGCTATGACTATGTGTGCACATGTGGCTGGAGATTACCGCAAGGCTCCACCGGATATGTCAAGTGTGACTTGAGCACTCCAAACACATGATCCTGGTTTGTGCGTGTGCCTCATTATGGCAATCTTGTGTGGGTGTGTGTGGATTTCTGATGGGTGTCATAATTCACAGCTCCAGTGTGTAGCTAGCATCCCCCACTAAATGGCCATACAGAATGTCCCCCCTGGCAAACCACTGATACAGTTGTGAGGAATGCCAGATGTGGGAGTTGTGATAGCTTCCAGGGCAGCCAGCACACACATTCATGATAATGCTCTGGGCATCACACACAACCTGGCTGTTGATGGAGTGGAACCCCTTGCAGTTTATGTAGACCCTACCCTGGTCACTGGGTGGTCCTTTGATGTGGATGTGCATACAGTTTATGGCACCCAGTACCTCTGGGTAGTCTGCTACATGGTGGAAGAGATGCATATTGCCAGTCAGCTCCTCATGAGTGCTGGGGAATTTAATGTTCTCTGCAGCATGTGTTCACATGGCATCCTTGAACTGGTGGAGTATCCTGGACACAGATGCCTGTGAGATCCCCATGACATCCCCAATTGCTCTTTGGAAAGTACCTGTACCTAGTATTCTTAGAGCTACACTGGGATGGGTTCCCCTCTGTTTGCTCTGGATGTGAGGCAAGGCCAGTACAGCTCCACAATTTGCTTCAGTATGTCCCTGTCCACCCTGTAGCGCTCTGCTATCTCCAGATCATGCAGCTCCTTTTAGGTTACCTTGGGCCTGAACACTCTTCTCCTCCTCCTCATAAGTCTGTAGTGGTTGTCAGCATTGTGCTCTTCACCACCCTAAGCCTCTCGCACATACTGATGTATGAGAGCGACACCAGGACCTAACATTTTGTTAGTTTTATCAGGTAAATTTTACCCGTCTGTATACACCGGTGGTGTAGAGTTTGTGGGGAAAAAAAAGACTGAAAGTTGTTTGCATAGTTTATAGTGGTTTGCTGCAGATGCTGCCTGCGTGATTGGCTGAGTATGATACCTTCCACATGCCAGCTCTATTACTTGTATTTGAGTGCCTCTATTCTGCTATTCCCACTTTTTTCTTGTTCCACTTGCCATTTCCTGTATTTTTTTATTTTTGTGGTTTAAATCCCAGTGCACACCCCACACACACCCATTTAGGCAAGGTAAACAAGGCTATACAGCCATGGACACACCCCCTTGCTTACATATACACAGTGCTGCCATTCATGTTTTTTTTTTTTCTGTTTTGTTTAAGTCCCAGTGCCCGCTGAGCAAACCTGTTCAGTGAGTGTAAACACTGCTGAAAAGGAAACAGCCTGCCCTGGCCGAGAACATGCTTAACTAAGCACAGTTAAGCTAAGTAGGACACACCCCTGCTTGTTATGCTTAGCTACATGCAAACTCGGGCAACAGAGCTCCAGTGTGCTTTCAGCAAGCATGGCACATGCCCTTTTGATGTCATTTACTTCTCCTGCTTATACGACCATTTTAGAGCACCTACACAGGTGCAGTCTGGAAATTAGAAGAAATTTGTGATTCGGTAAGATTCCCCTCATGTGCATACCCCACTGCCTTACTACATAGTTACTGCACTTACACTGAGCCTTTGCCCTTAGCAATCACTGTTCCCTGGTACTGTTTTCATTCTGCATGTGATTGACTATAATGGCAAAATGCACATTTCCATGGAAATTGCTTTTTCACAATTCTTTTTATTATTTTCGGCATGATCACGTTTGCCTATCACTGCCCTATGCTTAAATGGCCAAGACCGGCCAAAAAAAAAAAAAAAAAGTTTTATTTTATAAAAGTTAAGCTATTTTTCATGTCAGTTGGCATATATTTGGCCACTGGCATGCCTACTAGATATAATACATGCTTTTTTCGAGCTGTCATGTCTCCGTTTTGTAATTTGCAGAAATGTATTCAGTTAGTAACTGAATGCATTTCTGCAGGTTACCCTATTCCTGCACAGAGAACTGCCTGCTTCCTCGATTGCTAATGCACCCCATTTGCATGGTTTTCACCAGAAAATGTGGTAATTAGCATACAGCAGTGGTGTCCATGCAGGAATAGTGTAGAAGTGCTCGTGCACGTCCCAGGAGCTCGATCCTGGATCGCTTGTCGGCCATATTGCATGCAGTAGCTCTTGCACTATTCCTGCACTCTGTGCAGAGCTTGCTGAATCTGGGGGTATATCTATATATATCTATCTATCTATATATATATATATATATATATATATATATATATATATATGTTTGTGTGTGTGTTTTATATATATATCTATATCTATAAATATATATATATATATATATATATATATATATATATATATATATATATATATATATCGGTCTACTGTAAAAGACTGAAACTCCACTTGTTTGAAAACAAACAGTGGATCCTCGATTGTGCGAAAGTGCACTAAAGCAAAAGTGCACCGTTCAAGGAAACTGAAGCACCAAGGCACACTACAGTGGGAAATAGGGAATTTACCTATTCCCCACTGTAGTGTGATCTCAGAGTTGGTATATTTAAGTTGGGGTGGGGTGGGGGTTGAAGCCCCCCCCACTCAATGTAATGTTAGTAAGTGTTTTCTGTTTTTTTTATCTTTTTATCGGTTCGCTGAACCGAGTTTCGTGAAAGTGCACTTTCGAATAAGTGCACTTTTGCGTAACTGAGCAGTATACTGCTCTTTTTCGAATAAGTGGTATTCAATTAAAAGCAGTACACCCATATATATATATATATATATATATATATATATATATATATATGTGTGTGTGTGTGTGTGTGTGTGTGTGTGTGTGTGTGTGTGTGTGTGTATAAATGCTGTAGGATAACCTATGTTCTCCAATTTTGATAATTTCTATTGTGCCCATAATCATTTTGAGCACTTTTATTTATGCTGAGATGCATGATAAGTGGAATAAAGCTGCCAAATATTTGTATATATTATATATGTATAATACAGCCATTGTATGACTTATGTATACAGTTGCCTTTTTAAGAGTGTCAGAACGTGCATATAATCATTGACACATTGCATTCTCTAAGCCATAATCAACTTATTGTGAGAGATTATTTTATGTATTTATTTATTTTAATTTACATTTGTTGACCGGGATAGTCTAACTGGATTTATGTCCATTTTCAGTAGAGTCCCGGGGAGATAAGCTCCAAGAGATTACTAGACTACTAACATACAGGTACTAGTTGTTATACAGTTGAATACTACAAATTTTAAACAGTTCAGGAATCTTCACAGTTTATACAAACAACATGTAACAAGCATTAGATAAAATAATTTAGACTTTATGTACAAGACTTCATTAGTAACTAGAAAGTAATTGTTAAACAAATGCATACTTCAAGTTTCAACAGTTCAGCAATGCTCACAGTTTAAACAATACTTGTTGCCTGCCTTAGGTAGGATGCTTTAGAATTATATGCAGAAGAATTTAACTAGAGATAATTTAAAATACCTATTAGGATAAGATATGTTTTTGCCAAGGATAGGCCTTGATCTAAAAGACATAGATAGAGCAGGAATTAGGTCTTAAGAGAGGGTATTTGAGATATAGTATGAGATTAGTCTGGATTTTTACAGGGACATAACCAATGGGTTTTAAGATAGAGTTTCAGATTGTGTTTAAAAAGTGTAAATGAAGACAGTGATGTAAGTTCATGGGGGAGTTGGTTCAATACTTTCCAACTGCATTTGAGAACAGAGCATCTCCTGTCATGTTATTAGATTTACATGTTGATACAAGTAGTTTATTAGATGAGCATAAAGTTGAAAGGTTCTTATATTGGGTAATGAGACTAGCAAGTATCGGGGTATTGGTAGGTTGGAAAAGGGTTTTGTGCACAATGGTGAGTTGTTTAAAGTGAATCTGATTCAGAAGCTCCAATCAGCCTAATTGTTTCAGATTATGGCAGTGATGAGTCCTAAAAGAGGAAGCAGTAGCAAATCTGGCAATGCTATTGTAAGCATTGGCTAGCTTGTTAAGGTTATTTTTTGACAAGTTAGTATATATGGAAGAAGCATAAAGAAGTGTGGAGATAAGGTGGGAATAGGCAATAGTGGTTCTGGCTAGTGGGGAGAGAAAGGGTTTTATCCTATAGAGGGAGCCTAGTTTCCTGTTGACAGTTTTTATGGTATTGTTGATATGGGTTTGAAAGTTCAGGTTATCAATGGTTACCCCTAGAAGTTTAGTTGTTGGATCGGGAGTTATGAGTGTACCATTATCGGATAAGACTGAAAAGTTCATTGGGAGTGATTTACGGGTAGGAGTGAAGAGGAGGAATTTGTTTTTGGGGGGGTTCAAGAGAAGGCAGTGTTGTAGATACCAATTTTCTGTTTTATTAAACATTGTCTGAGTTAGAGTCTGTAGTTGGGAATGAGATTTAGCTGAGCAGATTATTGTTGAATCATCTGCTTATTGTAAACAGTTAGTTAAAGGAATAGCTAGGTTGAGGTCATGGAAACATCATTCATGTTCTGCTGCCATGTTGTTACAAACAACACTTGTTTATTTGTTGAAACTAATGATGTATTGTGATATTTCTAATTAATCCTTGGTGCACACTCTGACAATCTACAACCAATGTTTTACCTGATGTGTGTTGACCCTTCCAACATTTCCCTTTTACTACATCAACCTCAAGAAATGGAAATCTCTGTCTTTTTTTTTCCACTCCATTAATCAGTCACATTCTGCCTGACATCCTTTTTGTGTTCTTCCCTTCTAGCTTTAGTGCTCTTGTCATTATGCTGCTGTTTAAACTAGTCATGTTTTAGATTATAATCATTTTTATCTTGTAGTACCAGCCATTATAGCTGCGTTGTTTCTATTCTAGTTTTTGCTGTCTTTTAATTTTTTTTTCTCACTACTGCAACTCCTACTATTTAACTTTGCTTATTTCCATCTATGTTAGTTTATTATTACTATGTCATGATTGAAAAGGGGACCCAGTGGTTTTAAGTCTACAGATTTGCTAAAAATAAATAAAAATAAAAAAGAAATAAAATAATTATTTTCGCTATACAGGTTAACAATGATTATGACACATTACTAATGAAAAAATATGAGTCATGAAAGATTTGTTCAGGAGACCAGACATTCTGATATGTTATGATATTAATTTGGTAGAAGGTAGATTGATCCAAAAAATGACTTAAATCATAACAGCAAATCCTTGTTGTTAGTTTTTCCTGTACTATAGTTTTTCATTTTGCATGATGCTGCAGTTGCTTATTACAGCTCAGTTTATTTTGAAAAGAATATAGACATCCAATTCATTCAGAGGGAATTAAGCTAGCTGCTGTAGGCTGTTTACTGTCTATTCTGTAGTAATGTAAGTCCTGATACCATTTTCTAGAATATTTTCACCATTTCTTGGTGTAATAGTGAAGCTTCAATGAATTTTCCCTTTAAATGTCTGCTTCCTGGTTCATAGATTCATAGCTACATAGGTTCATAGGTACATGCTAGGCTATTGACCCATGAGGATCTTTAGAAGCCTAGCACTACATTCCCATGAACTTTTTAGCCCTTTTAATTTAATTACTAATAACCCAGAGGTGGGTACAATATTACACTTCACCATAAGGGACAAGGGTGCCAAACCAGGGGTGAATTTGCAATTTACCATCCATTTATCCAGATTATATTTGAATAGAATAAAGGGAGTAAGTATTTTGATTTACGTGGAGAGGAAGACAATTCCTATGGGTACTGGCTACTATACTGGCTAATATTCTTTTCTTTTTGTAGATATGCTGTTTGAATAATATTTCCTCCATCCATGACATAGCTGGAACTTTTCTCAGGCTAATAGGTCAGAGAACAAACTTAGAGCTAGACAGCAACAAAAATGAAACTGCAAATTGTCTTTATCACTTAAGCATTCTCTTTAAATCAAACTTAAAAGCAGACATTACTGTCAGTCAATAACTGGAACACAAAATCACAACAGTACATATGAAGTATCTCAACACAACAATAGTTTCTCTTCTGGCAACCATTGAGTTTCAGTCTGTGTTCATTGTCTATATAACAAAATCAATAAGCATGTCTTTTCCTGCATTAGGTCTGCTCCTTTTGCAGGATGGAACAGTTTCATCCCACATACAGAGTCATTCTCTCACTTAACAATAACACTTTCTTTTTGGAAAGTTGAAGTCTACCTCATGATTAGTTTCAGCAAAGACTTCCAAACAGTCCCACTTTAAATACCATCAGACAGTTGTCTTTACCTCTTTTGCTGAACTGAAGTGATACAACATATTGCCATTTTTAAGAACCATTCTGGTCTCATAGTGTCAGGTGTTCTTCAATTAATTTGAAAAAAGAACAAGCAGCTCCTAAGAATGTAAAATACTGATAAACAGAAAGGCACTAAGGTAACATAACAGGTAGAATCACTGAACCTTTATTGTCCCAATATAAGATGTCAAAAAGACTTTACTGACTAAACGCTTTCACCATCCTGGGCATCTTCAGAGTCAGTTAACATCATTAAAATCAAACTTTAAGTACACATATCAATTAGTACATAATTAAACAGAACCAATAAAATGGTTAAATATTTAATTGGTTAACCCCTTAGGTGTTTGTTAACCAAGTCTTTATCTTTTATCTCTTAAAGACTCAGTATTTTTGGTGCAATATATGCTAAGATCACAATACAATTTAAAAAAAAAAAAAACATATATTGTTTAAATTCTAAATAAAACAGGGACTGATGTCTGTTTTCGGAAATAATATGTATGTAAAGTTTTTGTGTCAAATACAAGCTGCCTTGTGTCTTAAAATGCAAGCTAGAGACAGGGTATCATTAATACCTGGAGCATTACTAGCATCCAATCTTAACTGCCATAGGCATTCCTTTACCTCCAAAATGGTTTTATAATCTCCCCCGAACTCCTTTGTGTAAAGCCTGTCTATGACAAAGAATATGAACTTTTTTAAAGTTTGGACAATTATTTGTATGGATGTATAGTGAATTAGTGTTTTTTTTTTATTTTTTATATCTCTATAGTGTTCTAAATTTCTTAGTCTTAGCTTTCTAGTGGTCATACCTATGTAGAATTCTGGGCAAGATAAACAAGTGGCAGCGTAAATGACCATATATGTGTTGCAGTTACAATAGCCTGGACTTCTCAGGGTTCTCTTAAAATTACCTAGACAGACATACGGACCATTGTTGATAAATTTGCACGCTTTACAGTTGCCGCATTTAGCTATCTTGGCAGGTCTTTGTCCAAAGGATCTTGGTGTCTTTTCTAGCAACTCCTTCATATTCAAACCTCTACTTTTAATAAAAGTGGGTGTTCTACCTAATGTATCATATAAATCTGTGGGGATAATGTTTTCCCAAGCGCTGTGGATAGCACTCTTAACTTCAAATGCTAAAAAATTATGTTGTAATACCATTCCTGTTGGCGCATTTTTTCTGTCACGTTTACTTTTATGGTTAGTAGCTTTATCACCCATCCTTTGGGTGCCCATCCTTTGGGTGTCATGCAAGATGGGGGCAAAATCAGTAGGCCTTCTTCTAGATATCTCATTTTGAAGCGTCATTAGCATGTCCAGCGGGTAACACCTTTGGACAAATAGATCCCTTAATATCCCTAGTTCAACTATAAAATTATCATCCTCACTGACAATGCGAGACAATCTGATCATCTGGCCCTTAACCACATTCCTCTTAATATAAGGAGGGTGACAACTCTTGTAGTGTAAAAATGAGTTACTATAAGTTTTCTTTCTATACAAATTGGATTCTATTTTACCATTTTTAATATATAATTGTAGATCCAAATAGTCAATACTCCTGTTATCAGCCTTGTATGAGAATTTTAAGAATGTAGTAGTATTGTTCAAGTATGTTATACATTCTTCCAAGTCATCACGTGTACCCTTCCAAAAAAACAAAATGCCATCCAAGAATCTTAGATATGTAGACATCTTTGGGTTGAATTCAGATGTCAACACAAACTGGTCTTCCCATTCTGCTAGAACATGGTTGGCATATATGGGCGCACATTTAGCGCCCATAGCAACCCCAGTGGACTGTCTATAATATTCATCTTCGAATCCAATATAGTTATTCTCCAAAACCATTTGCATCAAATCCACTAATAAGCCCTTTTTGTCCTGATGTAAGTCAGTATGTTTGTCCAAACTCTTACCAAACCAATCTAGACCAATGTCATGCGGAATTACTGAGAATAAATTAATAACGTCAACTGTTACTAGTAAAACTTCCCCTAGGTGTTCATCAGTCAAAATTCTAAGGCAGTCCAAACAGTGCCAGGAATCTTTTATTATACAAAGCAACCTATCCAAAATCTCCTTGGTCATAATATCTATATATGAAGCAAGTGGTTCAGTTTTGGAGCATCTAGCTGCAACTATTGGTCTAAAAGGTGGATTGACTATATTTTTGTGGATTTTGGGTATTCCAAAAAGGGTAGGCATGACCGGGTGTTCCACCTGTAAATATTTATACTCCTCTGCATCTATGATTCCTACTCATAACATCTCATAGAGCTGCCAATCTATTTTGGTGTATGCCTTCTTGACATCAAATTTTGAGACTAACTTATAAGTGTTGGAATCACATAAGATTCTCTGCATCTGCATTGAGTAATCAGTGTTGGTCATAATAACCACTCCTCCACCTTTATCCGGTTTCATAACCCTATATTCGTTATTGGCAGAGAGCTCCTTTAAGCAAAATGCTTCTGCAGATGTTAAGTTGCTGTCATACACTACCTGTCTACTGCCAATTAAACATCTAATTTGTGTTGTACATAAACGTTCAAAGGCCAAAACCGCTGGGTGGTATGGAGGTATAAATGTACTACTTCTTTTAATTGTAAATGTATGTAGTTCTCTATCAGCCCTTTGTTTAGTACCAAAAATATTTTCAAATTCGGTTTTCTTGTATATAACTTTAAGTTGACAAGTACTTTACTAATGTCATATTTAAAAGCAGGAAAAAAGGAAAAACCTTTCTTCAATAAACTCAGATGGCTGTCCTTAATCTCCAGGCTGGAAAAGTTATAAACATGAAAAGAGTCATCCCCAAAATAATAGGGCCCTCCTTGGTGTTGTTCTCCAAAGATAAATTCAACATGTTATCAGGAGAATGTTGGGGTGTGTCAACCGATGGCTCAAAATAAAAAGCTGGACTATTAATAGGTAGAAAAGTAGATGGAAAATTATTGCATATAACATTCATCTGTGGTGCCAATTTTTGTTGTTGTTGAAGTTTAAGTTGTTCCTCCTCTGTCCCCTACCTCTCCAGTTGTTCCCTGTAAACAACCCTTGTCTCTGGGGTAATCTCTGATCCACCTGGTCTTGTGAATTGCCTCGATTCCTCAGCCTGTCTGACCATCTTAGTTGAGATTAAGTCTCTAAAAAAACCTCTTCATCCTCTTCTACCACCAATTGTGTCTCTTCAACCACCCCCTCTTCAGTTAAAGCTGTGTTTCTCCTTGTATCCCTTTCATGGTTAACATCCCTACTAGTGTTGGGTAAAGGGTAGGCTCTTTTTTCTTTATATTCAGCAGTATCCCTTAAGATCTTTTTCTGTTTCCTTTCCATGCTAACCTTTTCAAATCTTTCAAGTTCAGTTATAATTCTATCAAGTCTACTTTTGTTACTTTCAAAAAGTAAATTGCTCGTAATACTTTGCTTGAGGGTAAGTAGTTCATTTTTTAAGACACTAAGCCTGTTGTTATTGTCTCTAATAATAATTCTCATTAAATCCAACCCGGTTCTGTCAAAAAGTTCCAACATGTTGTTGTATGCCTCAGTGTTTGCCTCAATCCCCATAGGTATTCTGTATACTCTCAGTCCTTTAGGTACTTAAGTTCTATAGAACATTCTAAGAAAACATTGTCCATCTGAAGTGATTTATATTTCCTAACTAACTTCTCAAATTTAGATACCTGGACATTAAATGTCCTTGGACTTTCAGGCCTAAATGTTTCTCCTAGAACTGGGGGGACTAAAAAGATTCCCATGTCAAACATAGAACCAACTGGAACACTATTGATACCAACCACTCCTCTAGTGTCATTATTGTCCAACCTGGGATTGTTACTCCTTTCCACTCTTGGTATGTCCATATTCACTTGTCTTCCCAGAGAGGTCCCTGGTGGTGTGTGCATAGTAAAAAGCTCTACTTGTGTATCTGTTAAACTATCATTTTTTTAACATTATTCTCATTACTCTTGTTAGCCTGCAGCAATGTAATAATTTGTCTTGAGAGTTCCAAATATTGAACCATCAATTGTTCTATTATATATTAAAAAGTATGTGTGTTAGTTTGTCAAAGAAAAAAAAACGTAAAAATGGTATAAGTATGTAATCTTTGTTTTGCAACTTAAATAACTTAATTACCTATTAATTGTATTTGTAACCTAACATTCAATAACTAAAAAACAACAATTTCAACCTAATAAATAATTTGTTCTAGTAAATGTTTAACAACTTAAAAAAATCAAAAAGTACTTCAATAATGTTCCCAGGTGAAGTACAATACCAGTCACTCAACTGTGAATTTTTCAAAAAATTATATATATAAAAAGTGTCTACAAATGCTTACTTCAAAAAAAAAACTACACTATCTAATAAAGCATACTGTAGATGTATAAAAAACAAGACAGTAGCCTGATGTGAAAAAGCACACACACTCTTCTAACAAACAGACAAAATATTAATCAAAAAAGACCTTTTGAGTTATGAAAAATACAAGTGTTAGGCAGTCCTAACCATTCACAATGTCAAATTTACAAATGATTAATGCTGGCTCTAAGCCCTCAAAAATGTATATATATAAAAATCAATTGAAATCAACTCTAATCAAACAGTTCTAATGTTCAACAAAGCATAATTCACATACTAAACTTGCAATAAAACAATATTCAAGGTCACTGAGATCACCTAGGTAATCTCAGTAACAACCTAAGATACAAATCCTGAATGTAAAAATCTTTGTTGCTTCTAACCTGGTAAAACTAAACATTTATCAATGAAAAGTCAGTCAAAAATAAAAATCCTCTTATAAATCCTCTTTAAAACAAAGATACAGTTCTTCAAACCTTGTTGACAATGGTGGTTGTTTGTGCCAGTTCCTCACTGTGTTAATAGAATCGTCTCTTCAAGAACCTCTTGCAGCTTCCTCATAGTGTGAATGAGAGCCCCCAGTTACAATAAGTTCGTGTTTCACACCAGTAGGTAGTCCAATACATAAAAGAAAGGAAAAGTTTTTTCTTTCTTTGTGTCAAGTAGCCACCACAAAACAATATGGTCCTGGAAACAAAATTTTCCTGTAAATGACCGTCGCTTCCCAAATGTTGAAAACAAAATAAGTGGAAGTGGAACAAGCAGCACGTGCCTAAAAACAGCAACACGTACCCGAAATCAATGATACGTGCTCAACATAAACCCTCTAAGCAAAATTACCTGCTCAAAGCAAAGCTGCATGGTCAAAGTGAAAACGGCACGCCAAAACAACAACACATGCAAAACATCTAGGCACAGCCCAGCGAAAAGCCAGCCTAGAGTCGAACAAAGTCCAATGCTAACCCAAAAGACAGATTTAACAAACCAATGCAAAAAACTGTTAACCCTCTAGTAGTTCCGGTGCACACCAAAGTTCTAAACGGTCTGAGAAAGTTGTTGATTAACCTTGGTAGCTGTTCAGCTCAAACCAAAGACCAAAAAAAAATAATCAACCTGGTACTATTTCCAATACGTGGCCAAACTCTACGGCCCAAAGGAAAACGTCGGTTAACCTTGGTAGCTGTTCAGCTCACACCAAGGACAATAACAAAGCTCGAACCAAGGACCGAGTACTGCACCAAACACTTATCGTCTCAACCATAACATAAAAAAGAAATCTCATATTAAAAGTCCTTCACTGTAGATTCCCAACCCTGTCTGAATCCAAGTATATTCAAAGCTATCAAGTGGTAAAACCTTGTATTGTTACCAGGTGCCAAACCAAAGAACAAGCAGCTCCTAAGAATGTAAAATACTGATAAACAGAAAGGCACTAAGGTAATATAACAGGTAAAATCACTGAACCTTTATTGTCCCAATATAAGATGTCAAAAAGACTTTACTGACTAAGCACTTTCACCCTCCTGGGCATCTTCAGAGTCAGTTAACATCATATTTTTTTTTTAAATTGTATTGTGATGTTAGTATATATTGCGCCAAAAATACTGAGTCTTTAAAAGATAAAAGATAAAGACTTGGTTAACAAACACCTAAGGGGTTAACCAATTAAATATTTAACCATTTTATTGTTTCTGTTTAATTATGTACTAATTGATATGTGCACTTAAAGTTTGATTTTAATGATGTTAACTGACTCTGAAGATGCCCAGGAGAGTGAAAGCACTTAGTCAGTAAAGTCTTTTTGACGTCTTATATTGGGACAATAACGGTTCAGTGATTATACCTGTTATGTTACCTTAGTGCCTTTCTGTTAATTTGAAAAAAGCCTTGTGTCATTAACTCTTTGGGCATAGGCAATAGCATCTTTTTCAGGTGTCTCAGTCCAACCTCCACACAAACACACCAACACACACACACACACACACACACACACACACACACACACACACACACACACACACACACACACAAAACACATGGTTGCTTACATATAAACACAGACAGACACACACACACACACACACACACACACACACACACACACACACACACACACACACACACACACACACACACACACACACGTAGTCCCCTGCCATAAACAAACACTACAACAGAAGGAGGAAACTGATGCATAATAAGATGAAGGCCCAAGACTGGCAAAACTCTCTTATCAGCCTCAACAAAAAGTTGAGATCTCTCATCAAATCTTCTAAAGCTAGCTATGAAAAAAAATTAGCAACAGATAGTAAAGACAAACACAAGGCCTTCTATGGTTATGTAAAGAATCTACACGGCAATACCCAGATTTGCTCTGAGCTACTACACAATGGTACCTCCTATACCGAGCCAAGAGATATTGCCAATATACTGGCCGACAGATTCAGTGCCAACTTTACATCCCCCCAAGGACCAATCAGAATACCAGTAGATTACAAGGCACCCATTATTACTCCTGTACTGGTTAAAACAGCACTGTCCAAGGCCAAGAATACAGCTTCTATGGGACATGACAATATCCCTGGCTGTGTTCTACATGAACTACAGAGTGAACTCGCACCTCACATGTGTGCCCTGTTCAATCATAGCCTCACCTCACGCTTTGTCCCTACCGAATGGTACACTGCTACAGTCATTCATCTCCACAAAGGAGGAGAGACTACAGACTCTAAGAACTATCCCCCATTAGCCTGACGACTCTGATATGCAAAGCTTTGGAATGCATCATCATGGACCTAACAAACAAGGAAATAAGGTATCTCCAAACTCTGGATCCCACATAGTTTGGTTTTGTGAAGGGTAGATCATGCCTGCTCAACTTGGTTGACTTCTTTGAGTCAGTCACCAGAGCTGTGGATGAAGGCAAGGTGGTTCATACAGCGTACCTTGTTATGGCCAAGGCCTTTGATACCGTTCCCCATTCAGGAATCATAGAAAAACTCAGTAAGCTAGGCATCAACCCCTATATCACTAGGTGGGCTGCAAACTGGCTCACAGATAGAACCCACAGTGTGAAAGTAGCTGACTCTAAGTCAGACTGCTGACCAGTCATGAGTGGAGTCCCACAGGGTTCAATCCTGGGTCCTCTCCTATTTGGTATCTACTTCTCTGAAGTCCAGGCCAACATGAAGTGACTCTGTCTGAAAAAGTTCACAGATGATTGCAAGTTGGGAGCTATTATTAACTCTCCAAGTGATGCTGACATCTTACAGGAAGGCCTCACTGAGACCAACGACTGGTGTCAGAACCATGGCCTTAAGCTCAATGCCAAAAACTGTGTCATCATCCCCTTTGGGAAAAACCCAATTCCCATGAATTACCACATCAATGGTAGTCCATTGAACACAGAAGGCATTATAAGAGATCTGAGAACACAGGTTGACAGCAACCTCTCTTTTGACCACCACATTGCCACTGTTGTCAGAAAGTCCTTCTTTGTGGCACATCTCATTACTTGGAGTTTTGCATCCAGGAAGAAAGAGGACATTGCCGCCCTCTACTCTTCCCACATTAGGCCAATCATCAAGTGCAATGCCCCATTTGTCATGTATCTCACTAGACACTTGCAACAACTGAAGAGGCTTCAAAAGTACCTCACAAAGAGGATCCTAGGCCTTAAACACTTGTCCTGTATGGATAGACTCAAAAAACTCCAACTATTATCTGTCTCATATTGCCTGCTTAGAGGCAATCTCTGCTTGACTTACAAAGCCATGTCTGACCTAGCTCTGTTAGGAATGCTACATCTAAAGAAATCCCAATCTCTGCACACCACACACTCCAGAGACCTCAGCCTCATTACCACAAATAACAGAATGTGCCAGAGGGACATGTTCATAAACCAGAGACTGCCCATGCTATGGAATAGACTTCCCATACATGTCAAACAGAGCACCTCACTGGCCCTCTTCAAGAGAAATCTAGATGAGTGGATGGGAAATAGAAAATTCACCACAGGGATCACTCCAGTGGCTCTACTCAACAGAGGCACTGGGAACTAAGGTCGGGTGGCATGATGCCAGGGTAATCCTATGGGCTAGGCTTATAAAGTCTCCAGGGCCATTAGCCTAGTGCACACCTATGAACATATGAACCTATGAACATTTTCACAGACACCCATATACATATATCCAGGTAGCTGAAATGTCATCATTTTGTCAGACTATAGGATATTAGATTTATTTGTTTAGGGTATGAGGTGCCTATTAGCACTTTTTTAGCAACAGGACATAACTTTGTGCAGCTTTAAACCATGTGTTCTGATCTTTGTAAAGTAGGTGTTGGATAGTTCTTTTCATCATCATTTGACATCACATAGAGTCTGAGATTATTTCTTTTAATCTTCTTTTCTTGGTGTTTAGTTATTTCCAAAATATGTTTTCTGCATCAAGATAAAATTAATTTACTCTTTATTTCTCAACTTCTGATATAAGCTTCTCTTCAAGAAAATTCTGCATGTTTAGTTTTCCTGGGTTTTCCTATATTAAACCCTTGAGTTCTTCACACTATGATTTAAAAGCTGACAGAATGTTCTTTTTAATGTATTTATTTAATTTTATTAGGGCGGCCACGGTGGTGCAGTGGTTAGCATTGCCGCCTCACAGCAAGAGGTTCTCCAGTTCGATCCCCGGCTGGGGTGCCTTCTGTGCAGAGTCTGCATGTCCTCCCTGTGGTCGCGTGGGTTTCCTCCGGGTGCTCCAGTTTCCTCCCAAAGACATGCTGCAGGTGGATTGGCCACTCTAAATTGGCCCTAGGTGTGCGTGTGAGTGTGCCTCCTGTGGAAGGTTGGGCGCCGGGCTGGCAACTCGACACCGTAAAACTCCACTGCCATTCAATGTGCGGACAAGGTGATCCACTGTGGCGGCCCCTGACCGGGAAAAGCCGAAAGAAGAAGAAGAATTTTATTTGCATTCGTTTATCAACTGGTCATGTAGCCTTCTTTTCGGTGAAGACAAGGGGAGAAAGGCACCATCACTGGGTGGTGCAATGGTGCAGTGGTTAGTGTTGTCACCTTATAGCAAGAGATTCTCTCATTCATTTCTCAGCTTGGGTGGCCTCTATGTGGAGTCTGTATATCCTCCTTATGTTTGCATGGGTTGCATCTGGGTACTCCAGCTTCCTCCCACATTCTAAAAACAGGCTTCTGGAGTGTTTCTCCCTGGGCATCCATTGAAAATGGGCTCTGTCCCAGTTTGACTTTCCTGTTAAAGAAGTGTTAAATAAATCATCAATATTATTTACAAAATTTAGAAAAAAAATACCTTATAAAGAATATGCAGCTACAGTTAGGCATAAAGCAGTAAAATTCATTTGGCATAATTTGGGATTGATTTAAAGCACAAGAGTTGTGAGTTACATTAAGTAAGTTCACTGAGTAGACTAGAAATAATGACAGAATAAGCATGAACTATTAACATGTAAAAATATTTATACATATAACATTTTACACAAAGAGCTATAAGCATATAAGAAATTGTTCAAGAAAAAATCTGTGACACAGAAAATATTTTTTACCACATAACACACATGCAAAAATGATTGAAGTGAAATTGCCAGAGCATGCAATAAGTATGTACTGAATAATTAGCATGTAAACATCTCTGTCTATCATGTTCCCCACCATTGACGATAACTGGACACAAACTGCAGCACTTGACTGTACTTTATTGCATCTTTCTATAATATTCCATTTGCAATTTGAATATGCAAAATGCGAAGTTTATTGTTAAACACTGATCAGTCCTTTGAACAAGCTAACAGCAGCAGTTTAGAACACACATTATTATTTACTCAAGCA
The DNA here is from genome assembly GCF_019279795.1 of Protopterus annectens. NCBI lineage: Eukaryota > Metazoa > Chordata > Ceratodontiformes > Protopteridae > Protopterus > Protopterus annectens. The sequence continues at coordinate 1,789,547,766 of NC_056731.1, forward strand.
ACATAAGCAGCCTTGCAACAGAGTAAACGTCTATCAGCATATCACTTCTAATTACAGAAGACAATCTTCATTACTGGATATTCATACACTCTTATTAAACACAACCTTTCTACTGTTCTAGATGTCCATTCTGTACAATTTTCAAAGTTCTTACACTTAAATTCAGACCTGGGCTGGTACACCATAAGTCAAGCAATCTCACTGATAAGTAACCAGAAGACATTATCCCAGCACATCCTGGTGAATCCATACAAGAGAAGGCTGACCCTATCCACTATGGCACAGACTGTGATTCGGCAGCATTTGTGCAGATGGACCCAAAGTTGTGATTATATTTTATGAGGAACTTCCCCCATGGTGAGCTTCACAAGGCCCACCAGGCAACCTGCCCAGCATGGATGACTGCCACCCCTCCCCTGCCATGAGCAAAAGCAACTGCCTCACCAAGTTTGACTCAATGTACTCAACTATCTATTCAGTGTTTTCATTTTTCCATATAAATGTCCCTGCAAAGAGATAGATATGAATTTAACAGAGAAGTCTGCATTCTGAACACCAGTCTGTGGGCTGTATTGGTATGGAACTTATAAATGTTATGACAACCTAAAACAAAGAACTTCGCCCACTATAATAGCTCTATTTTCTTAGACCACAGCAGTTCCACTGGTACTTTCTCCTTTGTGCTCAATTCTTAAACTGATTTGTCTTATGGAGCTTTTCTCCCTGAGCCTGTACTGAAAATGGGTTCTCTATAGCCCAGTGGAGATTCTTGATATACCTAAGAAGGCTTTGTGGCTGTTTTTAGTGTCTGCCTCTCATCATTCCTCCCTCCTCTCTTTCTCTCTCTAGCAGGGTGGAAGGGAGTTACACCGTAAGTTATAAAAGACAATCAAATGTTGGAAGCTTATACTTTACCAGTTGATTTGTATTTATCTAACTGGTGCTTTGTAGCCATTGCTGCTAAAGTTAATTTCTACCTGTAATTCTACCTTTTAAGTATGACTTGTAACCATTGTTTGTACTTTAGTTGATTTATCCCAGCAATTGTAATGGCACCTAATATTTGTCATCATAATTCCACTGTTTCCTAAGGACTGAATGTTTTATTTTATCAACATAACTCTTTACAACTGGCGTTAAATAAGCTACAAAGGTTATCTAAACTGTAGCGATCCATAGCACTCTTAAGTCCTTTCACTGTCAAAAAAGAGTTTGTTGGTAAGTCAAAGTAAATGCTTGTTAAACCTTCTGTTCTATTTAAAGAGCTTGTGAGGTTTGGAGCTATTTTTGTACATTTTTCCTGCTTTATCCTTAACTGTCTCATATTCTGTTGTTGTTCTGGTGCTAACAAGTTGCTTTTTGGAAGATTAATGTTCTTAATTTGTAAGGGTTTTAACAAAATAGTACTGCTTGTTTTGTTCTGCCGATGTGTTGTTTAATGTGGTAAGCCAAGTGGTCCCATCACAGCAACTGTATTACATAACTTAATTTCTATATTTATTAAAAAAATCACTTGCAATTTCAGTGTATTTATTGATGTTCTGTTGCATATAGTGAATCCCATAGTAATTTAAACTGGATTTCTACTGAACCTTGAATACATTTTTTTACCTCTTTTTTCAACATGTTCACTAAAAACTTAAAAATACACATAGCAGTCTCATCCAAATAAGCAGTCTGAGTCCATTCAATCCAACCCCCATTTAATTTGGACCAACTGTTTATCACCTCTGGCCTTGTGATTCAAATAAGTGTTAAAGGCATCCAGTCTTCTTCAGATTTTTTAGTCTGCATAGTAACTAATCTGAAGACAAGTGCTTCAGTATCCCAGTTTGTAAGCAATACTATTACAGTCTGTAAACCCTCCTCCACTAACATCCTGCTGGTCAGCTTTTCTCTCTCCTTAGACACTGGCATTTACTCATACTACTGAAACTATTTTTCACTTATATTTTTCTTCACTTCTTCTAGATTTGTTACTCCCATTATTTATATCCTCATGTCTTTAGTGGAACTGCATGCCTTCAAGGAAGTCACCCTTGGTCTCCCCCCTCCTTTCTTATTTCTCCTTACCTGAGACAATTACTATATCAGTTTCAGCTCTGTGCTAGCATTTCTGCACAGTCAGCATTGATTTGGTGCACACAGCTGTCTCTTTAATGTGCTTTTACTTTTCTATATAGGTCTCCCTGGAAGCAAATAGATATGTATGCAACAGTGAAGCCTGCAGTATGAACACCAGTCTGTGGGCTATGTAAATTAAAAATATCATGGCAGCCTAAAACAAAGAACATTGTCCACTATAATAGCTCCATTTTTTAGACTACAGCAGTCCAGTTGGTACTTTCTCCTTTAACTGTGCTCAAGTCATTGTTGTTAGCAGTCCACTGTCTCGCTTACTTAAATTTATTTCTCTTCTTGTATAACCACTTTTGAGTTCTCAGCCAGAATTTTCCAGAGCTGAACTACTGCATTCTGGCTTACTTCTTCTGATTGTTTTGCTCGTCTGTGGGGTTGAGGTAGGCTTTTGGACTTTGCATTTCAAAGTCCATAGAAACCTCCTTACATTACACAGTTGTTCAAACAGTCACATGCAGTTTTTTTACTATTAGCACCATAAGTCAGGGAAAGGTGATATTGGATTAACTCTCCTACTAAAACTATGTCCTAGAGAAACAAAACCAAGACATTCATCTACTATCACAGATGCCTTTAAAACTGCATTGTTCCTTTTACTTATCACTCAGCAGATTTGTGGCTGTTTACATTAAGTCAGTGATTGCTTTCTCTGTCTCTTGACAAACTTTCAACCCACTTTGTTCACCCTCACTAATGATTAGGCTGTCTCTGCCACTCTACCCTACTCTACCTCCCCCCACATCCCACCCACCCCTTCTTACAATACATTTATACTCCCACATACTTCCACAGTACTACCCGCATATTCCTCTAACCAATACTATCAGTTCCCTCTAGTAGGAAAACAATCAATACAATTACTCTCAATAGTAACATCCACTCTAGTTTACCACCCAAGACTCTCACAAATTGTCTTAATCCTTAATACTTTTCACCTCCAAAAGCTGCCCAAATAAAAAGCAATCTTTTACCATAAAGTCAGCAAATAGTACTGTCGCTGAAACTGTATTTCACAGTAAATGTTTAGGTATTATAATACATGACACTCTTAAATATGACCACCATACACTGCACATAATTAAATCTACAGACCAGAAACTAGACTCCCTTTATAGAATCAATGGATTCCATACAGATGCTGCAAGAAAAACTCTAGCCACCACTTTCTTACTGCTGACTCTCTTGCATGCCTATCCTAACAAACATATACAATACTCAAAGAAAAAAATAAATTTGCCTCCTGCTACAATAAAATAGCTAAATCTGCCACCAGTCTTCCTCATAGGACTGACTATTGTCTTAATTTAAAGCAATTAAACTGATTTGAACAGCACAACAGTCTAACATATTCATAACTGATTACAACACACAAACTCATTCATCATCCAGAAGAAATGCTCTGCACTACAAATCTTATTACTACCCTACTGTCCAGCAAGGGACATCCATTCTTGCAACAAATTCTTATTACTTACAAATAAGTCAAATAATGGTGCAGGAGACTTACTCTACTTCCAATGCTTTGTTAAAATCTGGAATAGTATCCACATGTAAATAAAACTCTCCGACAAACTCGGTAGTTTTTACCCAATGCTTAACATCTTAACCAATCATGGTCCTACACATGCTCATTACAGGGTTAAAACGTTTTCACTGTACAATACTATCCAAATATTCCCCTTAAACATAAAACAAACAACTGACCAGGAAGACAAAGGCCACAACAAATGAATTCAACAAGGATCCAGGGATTTCTTGGCTTTTTGTGGATCCAGGGATTTCTTGGCTTTTTGTGGACTCTGCTTAAACATAATATTCTAAACATCTTACTGAAATGACAAAACAAGTTTTATACATAACTGCTGGCTGTGCAATCCACCAAGTTGCACATGTGCTCTGTCTTTAGCAACTTCCACCTCTGTAAAATTTTAGAATATATATGTATAAATGTAACCACTATTTGTATATAAATGTAAACAGAAATGTGCCTACTGTTTGTTTATAAATGTAAATAGAAATGTAACTACTCTGTGTTTGATTGGAACTTAGTATAATGCAATGTATGCAAATGGAACTTTTCTCCCCTGACCTCCACTAAAAATGGATATTACCTAGTCAGGCTTTCCTGGTAAACAATGACAAATATATTAATCAATAAGTTCTATGGGAGTACAGAGATATTAAGATTAAAGAGGTATAGGCACATATCCATTAAGTGAACCCCATCTGAGTCAAACAAATGGGTCTTTCTCCTCAAAATCCTTGTGTCAGACCAATAACATGCTAGATTAGGTGCCACCCTAGCTATTTTTCTATTGATGTATTTATTTCATAGTTCTTTCAATAGTACCTGTGTTACTTGCATGATGCCATAAGAAACTCATTAACATCTCAAACCAAACTACCATAACCTTGAGCAGATGTTTTTGATCCGGAGAAAAATCATTCAAAATTATGCATAACAGCTGTCTTTTTTAAATATCACTTGCATATTGTCATGTTGTCTGACCATTTGATGTATTGTGGGCAATATCTGAGACCAAAACATCCATATTAGTCCATGCCAATATACCCTCCATTCCCTGGAATCTAATCTTATTTATAGACTTTTGTGGCCTAAATGTACATCTTCTGGCAGTCACATTGATATGGAATGTTGGATAAGGAATATTGTCTGTATATCTATGTAAAAAAGAAAGAGAAAACATTATTAGTTCTATGATTCAATGGGGGAAAACTCAGCCCATTTCTGATAATGTAACATATCAGGTAATATTACAAAAATGATGCTACCATTCCTAGACACTTTTTGTCTTTTCTTGTTTTTTTTTTTTTTGCATTTTTTAATATTATTTCCCCCTTCTTCCTTCTTTCTCCTCCCCACCTTTTTGCGATTGAAAATATTTTACTTTTTTGCCTTTGAAATATTAATTCCTTTTTTATATTATTTATATCAGCTACCCTGCCCATGTCAATTTTGTTTCATGTCTTTTTATCTGATTTGCTATTATTTTTTCTGTTGTTCTACACCTAAACATATACAAGATATTTGAATCACATGTTATAATATGTTCTGTCTAACTGATATAAGTTAAATAGACACCAGACTCTTATCTTTCCACCCTCTTGATTACCTTGTTGGAAGTTCCTGCCGCACCTAGGTCACAAACTCTGCCAATCTGAAGTGAAAAATCTAAGTAAATGGCTGAGTCAATAGCCTGGTACAGGAGGACCACCTTAAGCTTGACCTATATTTGAAGGGCTATAATCAGTGACCCCTCCACCTTCCATGAGTGACAAACTGGTTAATGCTCTCCCCTTGGCCAATTGAAAGCTGTCAGTTTATCTTTTTATTGCTGTAATATTACTTTTTGACTTTTGCTACATGATCAATTGTAGATGAGTGTACCCTCAGCAGAAAGCTGGCCCAGTAAAGGTAAGATCATTTGAAAAAAAGAGCCTTCTGCTGCATCTTTCCTTTGGTCCATGCCACCAGTTTACTAACCCTGATGTCTCCATAATAAAGGACCAGAAATAAACTGATCCAAGATACATAATCCCAATAAGTCTTTAGACTTGAATTCAGCCCTCTCACTAAAGAGGCTAGAAGGAGTTCCTCTAACAGCTTCCTTTTATCACGTGCCCATGTTCTGAGCCTACCCCGGCATTTTGACATCATACCAAGTAGTCAAGATTTTATAAAGCCCCAAAGCCCTCATACCTTCTTCACTCAGTCAATGTTTGCTAAGTGTAGCTGAGCTTTTCTTATGGCATTACCCTGTTCTCACATATATGCACACTTCTCCTTAACAGGTTCACTGACCACCTCCTGCCATGTAAAGGAAATTAATTCAAAAAGGCCACAAAAACATTATATGCCCTGATGTAAGCTACTCAATATTAGGTGCCCAGGAATCCTGGGCTAGCATTCATACCATTTGTGACGCCCATGCACTGGCCTAGTAATCAAGGAGACTCAATCCTCACTACTAGCACCAGTGAGGGGTGTCCACATTGGGAAGGATAACAAGCACACACACAGAAAAGTACAATTTCCCTTAAGAGCACACAAAGATCACAGTCAGTCTCTCCATTTCTCTGAAGATCCCCAATAAGACTCCCCACTGGCACAGCTATAGGGTACAGGTCTCAGCTGAGTGGTCAAGCCAAAACTTCCAACACCCTCTCTTTCTAACCAGTGCTTCGTGTCCCTGCCCAGGTAGCTGACACACACACACACACACACACACACACACACACACACACACACACACACACACACACACACACACACACACACACACTCACACACACACACACTTTGAGATATGAATTATATACAAACACACAGACAGTCCTGGGGAAGGCTGACAGAGGTTCTCCAGCTATGCCCCCTCCTGCCCTGACTATAAGGTAGAAATCACTGCCACCAACCACTAATTATCAGCAGCTATAATGCCCTTCCCAAAGGGTGACCAATTCCACTGTGTGCTATTACTGTTATCCAAATAGTAAGTGTAACCCAAGGCTAAGGCTATTGGAGTGGCTTATACAGTATCACCAAATACATGCGAGGACTCTGAAAGCTTAAATTATCTCTACACAAAACAGCCACAGTTGAAAGGTTTAAAAATATTTCATAATAAATGATAAAAACACAAGACAATACTCATCAATTCAACACAGTGCTAACAGAGAGTTCAAAAATCACAGGAAACTACTTTAAAACAATATTGCAGGAAAGTCTGACTATATTCTAGCCATTGCTAAGAGAAATCACTGTTCTAAGATCCTCCTTACACAGCAAAGCAAGTGCTGGTGAGCTGATGTGTTCAGGTTCAGACAAAATACAAAATGCTCAATCTTTCTGTCTGAGAAAGTCTTAAATTGATAACACACGTTACTGCTGAGTCATTTCAGATTACATCATTCTTGACACTTCCCTGATTTTAGTTCCCAGGGTAGCAGAACTAAAAATTTAACATTTATCTTTTGATCAGCACCTGCCAGAAAGCCATAGCAATAAAAGGCACTTTTCATGTGAAACCTAGCAATTATCTATGTCTTAAGACAATAGAAAGAATTTCTAGCTGCAGACATCCTGTCTCCGAGCTTGAGATCACACACAGTCATAAATTCTTTACTTATTAGCTTTCTTCCAGCAGGGTGCACAGTGGTTACATTTATGAAGCTTAGCACATAACCCAGTTTTCTTACATTTGTCAAACAAGCTTGTGAATCATATTAATATTTGCAAGGACATAAAATTGTTTACAAAATTCTATCTAGCTAGGCTAGCCTTCACAAACCCCCCCCCCCCCCCAGAGAACTCATGCTAGTTTTTCAACTGACCCATGAGAAATGTTGCTTGAGAGGGTTAGGTCTATCTGGCTATACCTTACCCCATTCCCTGTCTTGAGAGCCCATCTGCACTGGCATTGCTAATCCCACTGCGGTGCGGCACTGACATATCATATGCTTGCAACCCAAGGCTCTATCTTAGCAACTTGGCCCTTTGCTGGCTGGATTGATGTAACCATGTTAGGGGATTGTGATCTGTAACTACAGTGAATTTCCTTCCATACAGATAAGGCTGAAGTTTATGCAAGGCCCACACTATGGCTAGACATTCATTTTCTACAGCTGCATAGCATTCCTCCCTGGGTTGGAGCCTACAACTGAGATAAACCACTGGGTGCTCTTCTCCCTCTGAAGAAATCGGGCTAAGTACAGCCTCCACCCCATGGTTCAATGCATCCACCTGCACAACAAATTCTTTGCTGTAATCTGGACTGGCTAACACAGGAGGTCCTTCCAAAGCTTCTTTAAGCTTCTGGAATGCCTGCTCACATGCTGTGGTCTACACTAGCTTATCTGGCCTGTTTTTCCTTGTCAGGTCTGTGAGAGGAGCAGCTATGGCACTATAACTGGGGATGAACTTTCTGTAGTACCCTGCTGTCCCTAAGAATGCCCTCACCAACTTTCTGGTAACAGATGCAGGCCATGCCTGAATAGGTTCTACATTGGCAGGTTCTGGCCTGATCTTACCATTTCCCATTGTATGTTCCAGGTAGGAAACCTCTGCCATACCCACCTGACATTTGCTGGGCTTACCCTCTGTAGTCTGCCACGCACCTCCCTGACATGCTGGTGGTCTTCCCAAGAATGACTATAGATGGCAATATCATCTAGGTAAGCAAGTGCAAAATCTTCTGCTCCTGCTAGGATATAATCTACCAGTCTCTGGAAAGATGCGGGGGCATTTTTCATCCCAAAGGACATCTCTGTGAACTAATATAAGCCAAAGGTAGTCACAAAGGCTGACCTCTCTCTAGCACTGGGAGTCAAGGTCACCTGTCAGTAACCCTTGGTAAGCTCAATGGTGGTAAGATACTTAGCCCCACTCAGCTGATCTAGGGCTTCATCTGTCCTAGGCATGGGGTAAGCATTTGACTCTGTGTGACTATTTAATTTCCTGTAGTCCCCACAGAAAATGGTGCTGCCATCCGTCTTTGGCACCAGCACCATTGGGGAAGCCCAGGGACTGTAGGACTCTTGAATTACCCCAGTTCCAACATTTCCTGTATCTCCTTCCTCAGAGTCTTTTTGACTGTCTCTCAGGCACCCTATACGTAGTCTGCCTAATAGGGCTTTGGGGTCCTGTATACACCTGGTGTAACACCAGGTGGCTGCAGCCTGGTTTCCCAGTGAACATGTCCCCAAACTCCTGTAACACTGCTCAGATTTCTCAAACCTGGGTAGGGGATAGCTGCTGGGATATTTCTACCCCTTCCGCTGAGGTGTCAGTCTGAGCTTCACTGAGGAGATCAGTCACCAAATCTCCCTCAGACTCCTCATACAATACACTGCAAATACTCAGCACAAGTGCCTCCCTATCATGGAAAAGTTTCATTATGTTAGCATAGTATAATTTATGCTCCTGCCTCCTGCCTAGCAGTTCCATCATGTAGTTAACATCACTGACCTTCCTTACCACCTTGTAGGGTCCCTCTGAAGCTGCCTGCAGCTTGTTATGTCTGACAGGAATGAGAACCATCACCTGCTGCCCAACAGCATACTCTCTAGCTCGAGCATTCCTGTCATACCACACCTTTTTCTGTTGTTGGGCTTCTGCCAGGTTCTCCTGAGCCAGGCCCATGAGTTCCTTGAGCCTTGTCCTGAGGTTCAGGACATATGCCACAAAAGACTCCTTGTGAGACTCACACTCACCTTCCCATTCATCATGAATTAAGTCTAGAGGCCCCCTCACCCTATTCCCATACAACAACTCAAAGGGTGAAAAACCTGTGTATTCCTGGGGGACCTCTATGTAAGCAAACAACAGGTGGGGCAAATATTTGTCCCACTCCCTCTTAAACTGCTCTGCAAATCCCTGTAGCATGGACAAGAGTATAGAGTTTAACCTCTCAACAACACCATTAGTCTGGGGATGGTAGGGGGTAGTCTTTAGGTGCTTCACCCCACAATACTTCCACAGACAAGCCAGTAGGTCTGACATGAAATCGGCACCTCTGTCAGTCAGTATTTCTTTTGGAAAACTTACCCTGCTGAAAATCTCTAACAAAGCATTTGCCACTTTTTCTGCCTCAACAGAGGACAAAGTCCCTGTCTCAGGGTATCTTGTAGCATAATCTACTATCACTAGGATATATTTTTTCCATGTGGAACTTGAGCTACTCAAAGGCCCCACAATATCCATAACTACCTGAAATGGCTCCTAAATCACAGGCAAAGATATCAAAGGAACTTTCACCTTGTCTCCTGCCTTGCCTACCTTTTGGCACTTCTCACAGGTCCTGCAGTACCCTGTTACATCTCTGGAAATTCCAGGCCAATAGAAGTTCTGCATAATATATCTCTTTGTACATTTTATGCCCATATGACTTCCAAAGGGAATATCACGGGCTATGGCTAGAAGTGCCAAATAGTAAGCTCTAGGCACTACCAACTGCTGTATTGTCTCACTTTCTAGCCTTTCCTCAGGGGTCCACTCTCTATACAGTAACCCTTTGTCCCAGTATACAGATTCCCCTTCCCTTGAGAATCAAGTGGCTCACTAGCTACCTGCATCAGGATTTGCAATTTAGGGTCTGAGAGCTGAGCCTGTCTCTACTCTCTCTTTTTTACCCTTCACAGATGCCCTTCCACAGGAAGTCTGGCAACTTCTGACAGCGGTGCCTCACTGTCAGACTGGGTACTACTACTCACCTCTACCTTTGCAGTCACTTTGTCGAAGGGAAAATCAGTATCAACAAGCAGCTGTGGCTCACCTTCAGTCTCACTGTAACAGGGTAGCTTCCTCCCTGAAGTAACAACTTCACCATTCCTTGCTGCAAGTATGCGGTCTGACTGGGTCTCCCCCAGGCTACCAGACCCACATGCTTGTCTCCAAGCCTGACTGCATGTAACGGCATAAACACATGGTACTGCCTCATCCAACTCCTTCCCTTTCAGGACATCTGCAGGATGGTAGTTTAGTACCTCTACTGTCTCAAGACAACCTACTATTGGCATTTTGTCATTCACCCTTACTGGCACCCTCAGCTTTTGCTCTCCACCTTGCCTCTGTGGATATCTATATGCCACTTGACCACACTGGTTGTATTCAAAACATTTAACCCTTGGTCCTGGACATGTACCTGGACTAGTGGCTTACCTGCTACTGGCAGATACTGTTGGGCAGTCTTGGGTGCCCACCATGGGTTCCCTTGGACCCATGAGCAGCACTGGGTTCCCTTTCCTGTGCAGGTATAGGTCTCCCTTCTTCCCCAACTCATCTACAGTAGAGAAGATCCTCATGTCCTCAGGTGAAGCTCTAAAGGCTTGTTCCCTCACCAAAAGGTCTGCCAGCCCTTCAAAAGTGGTGAGCTGACATCCACTCACCCACCTATGAAAATGATTGCTTAGTTCAGCAAAATATTCACACACACTTTCATCTGCCTTGTGTCTATGCTTGTGAAGGCTGCCAGCCTAGCTAGACAGAATTTTGTAGATAATTCTGTCATTTGTAAGTATTAATGTAAGCCACATGCTTGTTCTCTTAAATGTAAGAAAATTATGGTATATGTTGAACTTCAAAAATGTAACCACATTGCACTCTGCTGGAGGAAAGCTGATAAGTCAAGTATTGTATAATTGTTTGATCTCAAAACACGGAGCCGAGATGTCTGAATGAAGGAATTTTTCCTATTGTTTTGATACAATTTGTTTTGTTTTGTTTTAATGGCTAGAATTTACATATATAGTATCTTTTATTGCTCTGGCCTCCTGACCAGCTACAAAACCAAAGGGGTTGTTAAACTATGAGTTTCTGTTAGCCTGGGAAAGAGAGAATAATGATGTAATCTGAGATGATTCAGTGGTACTGTGTTATCAATTTAAGGACAGAGAGGGAGAATCAGAGCATTTTACATTTGTTTTCAGAACTGACAACATCACCAGCACTGCCTTGCTCTATATGTAAGTCTATTTTAGAACTGTGTTTGCTCTTAGATATAGCTAGGAAATAGGAAGTCTAGTCTAGGTGTTTTCTGTATTGATATCAGAACTTTTCTACTGTATTATTTTAAGCATTTCTCTGTGATCTCTGAACTCTTGACTAGCACTGTGTAGTAAGAAGTATTGTCTTGTGTTTTTATTATTTATTAAATATTTTTAAATCTTGCAGCTCTGGCTGTTTTGTGCAGAGATAATTTAAGCTCTAGAGTGCATCACATGGATATAGTAATACTGGCCAAGCTACTCCAATAAGCCTTAAAAAGTTCTGGTCACACTTACCATTTGGATAATAATATTGCACAATAATAATTGGACACCTTTTGATAAGGGCCTTATTAGTAGCTGATATTAGTGGTTGGTGGCAAGTGGTAATACCACATAGTCTGTGCAGAAGGGGCATAGGTATAGAACCTGTGCTAGCCTTCCCCAGGAGTGCCTGTGTATTTGTATATAACTCATATTTGAAAGTGTGTGTGTGTTAGGTACTTGGGCAGGGACACAAAGCACTGGTTGGACAGAGAGGGTGCTGGAGGTTTCAGCTTGACCATTAGGTTGGAATCTGGACCCTATAGCTGTGCCAGTGGGGAGTCTTATTGGGGATCTGGAAAGAAAGGGAGAAATCAGCCCCAGACTGACTGTGATCCCTGTGTACTCTTAAGGGAAATTGTACTTTACTGTGTGGTATTTGTTATCCTTCCCAATGTGGATGCCCCTCACTGGTGTTAGTGGTGAGGATTGAGGCTTACTGGGACAGTGCACCGTCAGACAGTTTGGACAAAATAGTTACAACTTTACCATAGAGTAAGGGAGTCAGGAACCATACCCAGAGCATTTGGTCAACATTATACTGTTTACATACCCTCTCAAACATGTGAATGAAACTATCAAAATTATCCCCCTTTGTAAATTGTGGAAGAAATTTACTGACCTTTTGTGTTCCTGGGGTCCAGTTATTCCCTTCCCCATTACCTCCTTGACTCTGGTGAATAGTCAGCATCTCCTTTTCATGCTGTCCCTGTTTCTCCTTCTCCTCAGCTTCCAGATGTAGCAGTTTCTCATTCTCCTCAGCCTGCAGACATCACAGTTTCTCATTTTCCTCAGTCTCTAGATGCCCCAGTCTCTCTGCTGCTTCTATTTCCAAATGCTTGGCCTCCAGCTCAGTTCTCTTTAGCTCCAGATGGATTTTTAAGTCCTCTGTGAAAAGGTTGAGCTGTCCAGTCTCTGAGTGTTGTACATCTCCATGGCCAGTTTGATCATTCTCCTGGTTGCTAGTCTTGGATGCAGCTGTAACTAAAGCTGTAATCATGTCTGCTTTAGTTGGGTTTCCATGCACCAGTCCTTTAGCCTGGAACATCTCAGCCAACTGGCTCCTTGTCAGGTTGCCATACTCCTCTGTTGACATGCTTGCTTGATCTCCCTGACTAACTAAGCCAATGAAAGAAATAAAACAATTGCGATATGAACTCTGAGTGTTCACTGTGTGGCTGATTTAGAGTACAAAAGCACCTTCAGTGATCTCTGTACACAAGCTACAGGAGTTCACTATCCACACCACTACAAACCAATTAATATGTGATGTGGCTATCTCACCACTATCAAACAATTAATATTTGATGTAGCTATCCTACCACTGCCAAACAATTAATATGTGATGCCTGTGCACTGGCCCAGTAATCAAAGAGCCTCAAGCTTCACCACTAGCACCAGTGAGGGGCATCCACATTGGGAAGGATAACAAGAACACACTCAGTAAAGTAAATTTCCCTTAAGAGCACACAGAGATCACAGTCAGTCTGGGGATGGTTTCTCCCTTTCCCTCCAGATCCCCAATAAGACTCCCCACTGCCACAGCTATAGGATACAGATCTCTGCTGAGTGGTCAAGCCAAAACCTCCAGCACCCTCTCTGTCTAACCAGTGCTTCATGTCCCTGCCCAAGTAGCTGACACACACACACACACACACACATACACACACACACACACACACACACACACACACACACACACACACACACACACACACACACACACACACACACACACACTTTGAGATATGAATTATGTACAAACACACAGACAGTCCTGGGGAAGGCTGGCACAGGTTCTCCAGCTATGCTCCCTCCTGCCCAGACTATAAGGTCAAACTCACTGCCACCAACCCCTACTTATCAGCTACTATAAGGTCCTTCCCAAAGGGTGACCAATTCCATTTTGTACTATTACTGTTATCCGAATAATAAGTGTAACCCAGGGCTAAGTCTATTGGAGTGGCTTATACAGTATCACCAAATACATGCAAGTATGTTAAGAGCTTAAATTATCTCTACACAAAACAGCCACAGTTGAAAGGTTTAAAAATATGTAATAATAAATGATACAAACACAAAACAATACTCATCAATTCAACACAGTGCTAATAGAGAGTTCAGAAATCGCAGGAAAATACTTTAAAACAATATTGTAGGGTAGTATGACATAAATATAGAAAACAGCTTGACTAATCTGATTATATTCTATCTATCTCTAAGAGAGATCACTGTTGTAAGATCCTACTTACAGAGCAAAGCTAGTGCTGGTGAGCCGATGTGTTCAGGTTCAGACAAAATACAAAATGCTCAATCTTTCTCTCAGAGAAAGTCTTAAATTGATAATACACATTACTGCTGAGTCATTTCAGATTATATCATTCTTGACACTTCTCTGATTTTTGTTCCCAGGCTAACATTACTCAAAATTTAACATTGCTCTTTTGATATGCACCTGCCAGGAAGCCACAGCAATAAAAGACACTTTACATGTGAAACCTAGTCATTATCTAGGTCTTAAGAGAACAGAAAGAATTTCTAGCTGCAGAAATCCTGTCTCCAAGCTTCAGATCACACACAGTCATAAATTCTTTACTTATCAGCTTTATTCCAGCAGGGTGCACTGTGGTTACATTTCTGAAGCTTAGTACATAACCCAGTTTTCTTACATTTGTCAAACAAGCCTGTGGATCATACTAATATTTACAAGGACATAGAATTATTTACAAAATTCTATCTAGCTAGGCTGGCAGCCTTCACATCATTATAGTCCAATACCTCCACAAACTGCCAGTATCTCATCCACTTCTTTTAAAGCTTTTGAGTCAAAGCTCTAAAGTTGTGAAACTGTTGATGAAAGAGTGAGCCCACAATATTATTATACTGACCTGACATGTACCAGGGAGAAAAAGAAGTATTGCAATGAATGCATGCAAAATATGCTTCCTAAGCAACATGTAGGCCCTATCAGATCCAGCATGTCTGCTGGCAAGGATTGTTACTGCCTCCTAGTTATTTGATTGAAACATTATCCTGCAGGTGCAAGGTCTGGTCTTCCCAAAACTTCAAAGCCGCCCACATGGGCATAAGCTCCAGTAATGTAATGTCACTTCAGATGTCACCCTGACTCTTATGACCAAGTTACCAAAGACAATCTACCTGTAAAATAGCCTCTAATCCCCAGGGAGCATGCTGCACTTATATATGGTACTTAATGCTGCTTGATCTTCCTATTTTACTGTCATAAGATAACACCAATGAAGTTTGACAAGTTCAGCCCACAAAGATCAAGTGATAGATTCAATAATGCCTGTTCTTATCTCCTCCTACCCTTACTAGATAGGCTAAGGATCTTAAAAAATTTTACCCAGTTTTTTTGAAAATGGCACAGACCACAATACAGCCAATTGTTACAGCTTATGCAAAGTAAAATTTACCACTCAGTTGAATCTCAGTCACTTGGGTGCATGGGTGAAAGATGAAATGTTAATTAAAAATCAGGCTTGTCCAGCCAACAGCAACCTAGTAAAGTTGCATGGCAACTGCATCATTCAAGAATGAATATTGTACCTTGATATTTTCCAACTTTATGGCATGGTTAATGGCATTACCTTCCAGAGAGGAAAGGTGATGTATCAGCTTGAATTCACCATGCTTCTTTCTCTGGACTAGCCCTAAAAGTGGTACCATATAAACTCAAAATGGGAAAGTTAGGAAAAGGCTGGTTACTCTGCCATACTCAACCTCCTTATCAAGCATTCCCTGCACAAGGTGATCTTTCCGCTTCACTGATGGCAAATTCTTAAATATTGTTTGAGTGGAAAGGATATGAAAAAAATAAAAAAAAATACTTCACCAAAGTCTTGTACCATAATTTGGCTACTTCATGGTTGAGGTAGCCTTGAAGTACCTCAGTCCTGTTTGGTGAATAACTAACCTTAGTGCTAGACCATGACCATTATATTCACAATCGAGACCTCTCCTAAAGTGTCTGCCCGGCGAAAGTCTCTCTTGCCTCCTTTTCAGGCACTTGCCCTATTCTCCTTCTTTATCACAGCAGCATGGTTCCAGATGAGCCTCCTCACATTGGTGGGAGAACTCATAATTTATCCAGTGAGTATCCTGTATTAAAGGCCCAATAAGCTTTGGGAAATGTATTTACTTCAGATACCCCTATTGCGAGCACTTGCTGTTTTGTTGAAGACTACCAACAACAGTGTCCACATGCTTGGAATGGAATTTCATCAGAAAGACTTGTCCATGGTTTTAAGCTTATAAAATGATTCATCATGCTGGCATTACTGACAGATTTGTAAGTATGAATATACATTCTTATGCTTTCTGTTGAATGGTCTGATAGAACTCATGTGGTGCATCAGAGTGATTAGTGTTGGGCCCTTTCCTACATCGCATGTATTTCTCTCACTTTCAGCCAAATCTCCTGGCCTATGGCTATCTAACTGTGCAGATAACTATAAAATGGGTGCTAATTATTTGATCTTGCACTGACTCACAATTGTTTCATCATGGGTTAGACCATTAACAAACTCCAAACAAGTGCCTTGGAAAGATGGAAAACAGCAGTCCACAGCTTCGATGTCAATATTTTAATAATAAAAACACCAACACATTTCTCCCCACACTACAATAAAAATGTTGCTGTTGATACTGAACAGGTGTTTTATTTTGTATCCTCTCTCACCTTAGTGGGGATGGATATTCTAACAAAATCATCCAAATCACCTACATTTTCACCAACTTGTGCATTCTTTCTACTGACATTCTTATCATTTTCATGTGGAATAAAATCATCTTTTTCTTCATATTTTTAAAAAAAACTTTGGTTTAGGGTAACTTATATTATTTCTATACTCATTAACATATCTTTCTAATTTTCTTAACTTCCTGTTGATAAGCTCTTCACATTTTTCATCTATACCCATCCTAATGTTGAAATTCCTCTCTTTCTCAGAGGCAATTGTAAAAATTAAGTCATTCTTAATATGTTCATTTATTGCTTCAATTTTTTTTCTGAACACATTTTTTAAGCCTTTCATTTTCCTTTACCATACCTTTCAACATTTCATGTCCACATCTGTTACATATTTGAAGTAATTAATTATAAAAAATACTACCAGGTTCTACATTATTTGGGTATTTACATATACACAAAACTTTAGGCACAATGCCTTCAGTTATACACTGTCCATCCCCACAAACACCTGTTCAGTATCAATAATAATTTTTTTATTGGAGGGGGGGGGGGAAATGTGTTGGTGTTTTTATTATTGAAATAGTGGCAGTGATGCTGTGATCTGCTGCTTTCCATCTTTCCATCACACTTGTTTGGATTTTGTTATTGGCATGGGTGCCGGAACCATAGAGAAAGGGTGGAGGGGAGCTCCCTCACTTTTGCAGATCACTATTACTTTTTTATTATGTAATTCTTCATGCTTTACCTCCATGCATGATGACGTCAGCTCGCCAGGGCTACCAGCCTGCTTGCAGCACACATATTTCCAGGTTTTGCGAGTGGGAACGGACGGTTTTATTTTAATTAATTGCTGCTCACCAGGAATAGGATTTATTTTTGGAAGTTGCTACTCGGAGGACTTGTTGGGATTTCTGCTGCTCATTGGGAGAAGGATTTATTTTAGGAAGCTGCTACTTGGAGTGAGTAAGCTGGATGAACTAGTGTGTGTGTGTGTGTGTGTGTGTGTGTGTGTGTGTGTGTGTGTGTGTGTGTGTGTGTGTGTGTGTGTGTGTGTGACTTGTCAACATTCCTCCACCTTAAATTTTCCCTTTATATGTAAAAAAAACCCACTTGTTTTATTTTATCCATGAAAAAGTAGCGTATCAGGATCCAACTACGAACAACATAAAACAAGTATATCCAAACACGCTAATCTAGAACACTAGGACTACACAAAGAAGTTAGCCAAATTAATCCAGTATAAATAGTATTTTATTATAAAATCATAGATTTAGCGCTTTCATCAACTCTGAATGTTGACTTCATCAGAATACTTAAAACCTTCTAATAATCCTTTTTATACTGTTAAATTTTGGCACTAAGAAGTCTAAACCAATCTCCATTCATGTGTAAAAAAATATACAAAATTTCTATGTATATGTTTTTTTACACATATTATTTCTTTTGTATTATTGGATTGTTGATATTGTGAAGTATATTTAATTATCATATTCATTTATTATTTTAAAGTGATGCAGATTGAATTATTTAAGCATTGAGTATGAATTTTAGTAAAATTAGTATAAGCTATGTCTTTAAATGTATTACTGAATGGAGATTGGTTTAGACTTCTTGGCGCCAAAATTTAACAATATAAAAAGGATTATTAGAAGGTTTTAAGTATTCTGATGAAGTCAACATTCAAAGTTGATGAAAGCGCTAAATCTGTGATTTTATAATAAAATACTATTTATACTGGATTAATTTCGCTAACTTCTTTGCGGAGTCCTAGTGTTCTAGATCAGCGTGTTTGGATATACTTGTTTTGCGTTGTTTTACTTTAGAATCAAATCAGAGTTACACCACAGAATCAGCTTTTGAAGATAGTAAAATACTAGTACTATGTGTTCTCATGCCCAGTTACCATGAGCAGCTTTATATAAACCATACAAATATCCTCTCAAACAGAATTATGCAAAAAAATCATTGTGCATATGGGGCAACAGACAAAAATTGACAAAATGGAATGCTTGATTTCTTGTAAAAAACAGAGGGCCAGATTGGAGTGACAAGGTAAACAGGAGGAAGATGGAATGGTGCCAGGTAGAGTAATGATTTGCTGAGTAAAAGTTGGAAAGATGCGAGTAAGGAGTGAGTTGAGAGGGCACAAAGTTTGGTAATATTTAGTTAGTTATGGAGTTATAGTTAGTAGGAAAAATATGAGTAGGTTAGGAAGAGTTAAAGACACATAGATTAAGAAATAATAAAAATATAGGCTGGGACTTGGGAGAGACATATTAAATAATGACACTTTTCAAGTAGTGTAAGTGAGAGCTGAGATGAAACTTCAATGAGTTTTAAATGATGTAAAGTTGTTGATGTTATCCAGACCTTGTGACAGGGAGTTCCATATACCAGCTAAGAAGTAGGTAGGGGTTCAGTCATCTGTGTTTGTGTATCCCTTTTTTACTAACCTTAATTTTTTTTGCTAGATGATTATAGCAGTCTGGTAGTTATATACTTTGTCAGAAAAGAGGAGAGAGAGAGAGAGAGAGAGAGAGAGAGAGAGAGAGAGAGAGAGAGAGACAGGCAGAAGGAAATGTTTATTTTTTGTTCTTCATTTTGATGAAAATGTAATAAGGGCTATTAAAAAGAAAATAATAAAGTTGTAGAAATTATAAGGAAGCATACAAATATTTTGTTAACCTATATGTTACTGTATATAAAATTTTAGCAGTAATAAAAATATCTGATTGAAAGTTTGTTTGTCCATATGAAGAATGCATGTGTACCGCTTTTGTGTCTCATGATTCTAGGACAGCAGTGGAAGGAGATGAGCCACTTGTTAGGGTTTTATTTATTTATTTAATATAATTAAATACCATTACCATTCCACCAGATAATGTACTGACTTAAATGTACTACACTGATGATACCATGACAGTTAGTTTAAGAATATATGACCACAGAAAAGATCTCAGGAACAATACAGATACAAGTCCAGAGACTGAACACCACAAACATGTACATTGTGAAAATGAGCAATGTTTAAAGTTCCTGATTGTTTGTAAAGAACTAAAAGGCTATTACTCCAAGATATAGTATATCTATTTTTTTCAGAAAGAAGTAAGTTTATTTTTAAAAACAATATTCTTTAACCTGAAGTTTAACTAATGAAACTTTTAATATAATTAATTTTAATAAGTTGATGTTTATATTTTCCTTGTGGTACCAATTTATAAAATATTTGTATATAGTTGTATGTTTGGTGTGTTTATGTATCTGCATATGTATGCATGCATTTATGGGCATTTATGAGTCTATGTATTAATTAGAACATCATTTCTGTAATTAGCATTTTATTTATGGTTGGACAACTGTTCATAGTGCAATAGATTTAGTATTTTAAAACATTTTGATATTAGTTTAGTTTTCTGAAATTAAAAAAATGTCCAATTAGCTAATTAGTATCCTCAGTTAATGGATTTGACTTTATTGAGTTTTCCCCCCTTGAATTATGTGATTTTCTTGCACTCTAGCTTAATCTAGTAGGCTATGTGGTGAAGCCACCAGAGTATTCTTGTTACATGATGAAGAAAGTGATTGTGTTTCATTTTATTTGTTTTTTCTTTGTATATGAATATATATTACATTGTTGTTGCCTGCCATAGTCCTTTGATAATTAATGATGGTGAGGATAACATTTTATTCACTTCTTGAACTTCACTGTCGATATTAATTTGTTGACGTCCATGTCTCAAGCACATAATAAGGTGGTTATGTTCAGATATTCAATGATAATGCTCTATATATTACATAAGTACATGTTCAGGGAAGCACAGAAAATAGATGTGACTATAAAAATTGGTGTGTAACTAGTAATATTTGGAAAAACTAAAATTAAAATGATTGCTAACATGATTTCTGGTACCAAACAAATGTATTCACAAAACTAAACACACACACACACACACACACACACACACACACACTTACACAAAAGCATACGAAGTAAACCAAAGATATGAAACATATAATCTGTTAAAGATTTATTCCTGTTTTCCTTCCACAGAAAGATAAAGAATAAATATATACCAACATGATGGGGGCTGGGTGCTGTACTTTTGTAGTACATGGAATAACATGAAAAATGGTTAAATTACATCCTGGCTCAGCAGTGTTCTAGTGTGAAATCCAGCCTTAACAACACTTAGAAAGATGTTTAACAATTGTTAGACACCCCTAATGCACTGTTAACATCAAGCATGACAATAAAAGCTGACAGTGCTCACTAGTAAACTGCAGCTGCAGCAGGACATGAAACAGCTTTGTTTCAACTCCTGTTTCTGCCTGCAGTTTATTACATTACAGACACCATTTTGAATCAGACTGTTTCCCTACACAGGGAATATGTAAGGATCTCAATCACTTCCCGACTGCTTTACTGGCAGAAGATATTACATTTTTTTAATCATTTTATTAATCTCCATGCACTTCAAAGAATTATGACTGGATCTTTGATCACAATGGATTAGTATAGCAATAACCCATGCCTGGGTGTGGGTAATGCTAAATTTACCCACGGTTGGCGTGGTTTGGTCCCGAGGGCGAAGCCCGAGGGACCAAACAAAGCCAACCATGGGTAAATTTAGCATTACCCACACCCAGAAGTGGGTTATTGCTATTATACCATGACATTATTTAAGAAAAGAAACTAATACTTTTCTTAAATAATGGCATAGTATAATGCCTGTTTACTGCCCTTCCGCAGATGTCTGGCATCCGTGGCAGTTCTGATGTACTGCGCGCCTGCGCAGTACATCAGAGTTGAGCAAAAGCAACAGAGAAAGCAATATCTCCGTTTCTTTTTTTAAGTGTCTCGCTATGTTAAATGAGTTTAACATAGCGAGACAGTTTTAAAATAAGCAACGGACATCTCCGTTGCTTATTTTAAAGCTGTCTCGCTATGTTAAACTCATTTAACATAGCGAGACTAAAAGCAACGGAGATCTTGCTTTCTCCGTTTTTTATCTCGCTATGTTAAATGAGTTTAACATAGCGAGACAGTTTTAAAATAAGCAACGGACATCTCCGTTGCTTATTTTAAAGCTGTCTCGCTATGTTAAACCCATTTAACATAGCAAGACAGTGTTTTAAAAAACGAGTTATACTAATGGAAAAAAGTCCGGGCGACCGGACCTTTTTCCATTAGTATAACTCGATTTACAATGGGCACGCTGGCCAATCAGCGTGCATGTTTTGGGGGGGGGTCATGGTATAATATGTGTTTTTGTAATGGATGCCGAGATTCACCTCTCTACTGAATTTCTTGGCATCCATATCTCGAACAGATATTAAGCTGGTTATGATCAGAAATCGTAATCTTCTATATCTCAGACATGTTTAAGTATATGATTGTCTGACAGAAGTATAAACATGCATGCACACACACACACACACACACACACACACACACACACACACACACACACTGTTGAGACTTTATGCAATTGACTTGATATATTCTTAATACTTTTGCATAAGTGGAAGAGAATATTTGATGAGCCTAATAGACATTATATATTGGCATTGAAAATCAGAACTACTAATTTATTATTCTGAACTTGAAGTCCCCATGTCAGCATTATTACAAATTATTTAGGCTTTATACAGTTCAGAAAGTAGTGCTTTTTTGAACAAGTTTCAATGTTTTCCAGTCAGAACAGTAGCCTATAAAATCCCACTCAGAAGGTATTTTAGGTTGCTTAGTGATCACTTCTAAACAGATTATAGCTAACATTAAATAATATTTTGGTAACTTTCAAAACATATTTTAAACATGTTATTTTGGGAATAATCAAAATGGAGATTGCATTTTTGTGATTAATCCCATCTCCCAGGTATATTAATTGTTCATTTGTGAAAAAGCAGAGGGAACGTTGCTATTTATTTTGAATTCAAAAATCAAAACAAGGAAGGAAACTCCCTCACTAGTGCTATTTTTCAAATGACATATAGCAATTAAATAAATCTCTTGTGAGCTGTCTTAACATGTAAAGTGCTTTTTATACGTTCTTCAGGAATTTCATTATGTCAGAGTCTGAAGAGATAATAGACCAGAGGCATCCTTGTTTAAGTTCTAATTAAAACATCTAATGAATTATACATTAATTATTTTCTGTCAGTAGCATTATTTTCTAAAATTATTGCCCATTTTTTTAATAAGTATTTCAACCAGTATATTGTGCAGTGACAGAGTAAAGGATTTCAATGAGAAAGAACATTAAATGCAGTAACCTAAATGATGCGTTTGCACTTCTTTTACTTCTTAATGTCTTAATCTGTGTCAGACGCAGCTCTTAACAAGAATAACATAAGTACAAGTCTTGCTTCCAGGTTGCAATCATAATGAACTCTGCATTTCAGTACATGTAGTTCGTTCATGAAGATTACTGTGTCATTTGAGAAGTCTGACTGCAAAAGTAATCTCCTCAGTAACTGGATGGTTGCTTTGGTTAGAAACAGTATGCATAGTTATGCTGAACTGAAATGTAAATAAATATTTCCTAAGAAAAACACATTTGTTTGTTTTTCCTCTTTGTGATTGTGTTTATCTGTGGCTTAGGGCTATATTTTATATATTTGATATGTCAGATCCAGAGCCATAAATAGGCTGGAGCAAAGGGGGCAGCTGCCCTGGATACAAGCTTTCTGGGGCATGAATGGAATTCCAGTGTTGGTGAAGTGCAGTACCAGAATTCATAAATGAATATCACTACTGCGTTTACAGCCATATCTAAAGAGCTGTGTGTGATGACTTAACTGCAGCAAACTGCTTGTTAAATTAGTAGCAAGCAGCTTGCCTTTTTTCCCTCAACCTAAAGTAGAGTGGGGGGGGGGCAAACACTTACATCACCAGCTGCATTGCCAACTTGGCTCACAGGATGCAGGAGATCAAAATAGGGGAAGAGACCAGGCACCAATGGAGTCCCCCAGGGTTCAGTGCTGAGACTTTTTCTGTTTGGCATATACATTTCAAAAGTAAAAGGAAATACCAAAGAGCTTTGGCCAGCTAAGTTTGAGATGACTGCAAGCTAGGAGAAGTTGTTGAATCCCCAAATGACGTAACCATCATGCAGGAAAGTTTGTCCCAAATAATAACTGGTGTCAAAATAATGTCAATGCCCTCTGAGAACTGATCCAATTGTTTGGCATTTGGAAACTTGTGTGTACAGTGACCTAACTTTTGACCAACATGTGCCCAAAGTCATAAGAAAGCCTTTCTATATTGCACAGCTTATAAACAAATTGATTGTGACTAGATCTAGAGATGTTGTTGTCCCCCTTTACAAAGCTCTCATTATGTCAATCATTTTGTATAATGCCCACTTTGGTATGTATCTGTCCAGCCCCATGCAACAACTGGAATACCTTCAGAGATACCTTACTAAAAGGCTGCAAGTCCTAAACAGTAGGTCTTGCATGGACCACCTCAAAGATTTATTACTATACTCAGTATCCTACAGAGTGCTTAGAGGTGACATGTCTAGCATACAAAGCATCCTCCAACATAAAACAAATGGACCTACTGAACATCAGCAAGTCAAAATGGCATCAGAAATACTCAGTCCAGGTATCTAAACTGAATGTTGTGGAGAGAGATATATATCACAGAGGCTACCACTGTTCCGGTACAGACTATCCATAAAAATAAAGCAAAGCTCATCCATCCATATTCAAATGCAACTTGGATCTAAGGATGGGTAATAGAAAATGTACTCCAGGATTTCCCCTCATGTCACTAATGGATAGAGGCAGTTCGTAAATGCTGCATCCCTTACACGGCCCCCTCAAATTATCTATGGTATGATGACAGTTGTTCTCACTAGGGCTAATATACAATTATCAGGCATGGAGATAGCTAAGAGCAATCAGAAAATGTTAATTCAAGCACCAAACTTGTGTGTACAGTGGTAGCAAGTAGTTATAAACAAAATTACCCATTTTAGCTCACTAAGTGCCCCTGTCATCCTCCCCCCCAGTCTTTAACAGCTTCCAGCGCCTATGGTTACTAGTGACCTTTTGATGCCTTGTATTCATTTTTTTTTGGAGTTTCATGGGTTAGACCATGTTAACAACTGATGCAAAGACAATGATCTGAAATTATATGTGAGAAAACTGGTGTATAATTCATTTTAGTAAACAAAATATTTTCACATGCCATATTGATGAACTTCCCTCCAGTCAGATAAAGTTATAAGGTGTTTCAGTATTCTTGTTGATAATTCCTTATGTTTTGGCCCTCATAGGCTAACTGCCTTTGCAGGCCATTTTAAGCCTAGCCATCATCCCATTTGACAATCAAACTCTGCCCCTTGTGTCTATAACATAAACACCTCCATCATTGCACCAACTCCCCAATCATGGTTAAAATACAGAGACAAATGAGGCTCTACCTAGAGGAGGGTGGCCTAATGGTTAAGGTGTTTGCCTTACAAACACAAGGTGCAGGATTTGAGTCTCACAAGGGATAATTGGCTAGGCTTTCAACGGCTCGCAAGGGCAGTTAGCCTAGTATGAACCTATTTATCTAGGGCAGATAGCCTAGTATGAACCTATGAACCTATATCACTTCTGTGTCACTGTTAGACAGAGGCACAGTATACTAACCTCGAAAAAGGGCATAGCAAAATTAATTTAAAATGGGTGGTGAAAGCCAAACACACTCTGGCTAGGCTTATAAATGCCCTAGGGCAGATAGCCTAGTATGAACCTATGAACCTATAATGTTGATGGATTATGGTTAGCGGGTAGGGCAATAAGAAAAAAAGGTGGTAATAGCAAAAATATATGATTCAGTTAAAAAAAAATTCTTATTAGTATCAACTTATACTAATGCACTTAGTTGTATTTGTCTTCACAAAGAAAGTTTATTTAGTTTCCCCAACTTATACTGAAAAAATATTTTTACTTATAATATGAAATGTAAATATGTCATGAATTATGCAATATGGTTGCAGAAACACCTACAGTGGAAACACAGAATAACAATTTGTGGCAATGAACATCTCTGAAACAACTTAATATATTGCCTATACATAAAAGGGAAACATCTGCATCCCACTTCAGATTTCACAAATGAGCTTTCAAACGGTACCCATATTTATCTACGAAAAGCACCTAAAGACTGGTATTCTACTCTTATGGGTTTCACTGCAGCACTTTGACAAGGTTTACCAAACTAGTTCAGTTGTTCCAGTGTACAGCATATTGTGACCTATAATATGGGACAAATGAAAAACTGGTAAAATATAATTAATTTTTATTCTGCTATAAAGCAACTCAGTAAAATAATAATCTACTGTATATCATTGCTGTATTCAGAATCCATAATGGAAATGGAGCATAATGTGAAATATCAGGCGGTGATACTGGACCCCTCTGAAACAATGGATATGCTTTCCACATACAAGAAGCCACATTTCTGTCCCTGCTTAAAAAAATTCATAATACTCTTTCCAAGACTCCATGAATGAAGGCAGGAAGAAGCGGTATGCTTCACTACAAAACTTGCAGGCAGTAACCACTGATTTCTGCTACAAAATCATGCAAGATTGCTATTCGACTCCTTAGGGTTTTAGTGCAGTACTAAGCTAAATTTTACCATACTGCATTAATTGCTCCAATCGACAAAATGTTATGTGTAATATGTGGCAAACGAAAAAAAATCTGGTAAAATATACAAAAGTTTTACTTTTGATGTAATGACACCTCAGAAAAGTATTCTGTGCCATTTATGTACTCAGCATTAATGACCAAACATTCAACACATCATCCCATAATGAAACAGAATAAAACAGTGAATTATGTCATTTAATACATCACAAGCAAAGGATATGCTGCTTACATACAAAAGTCCATTTCTTGGTTCCCTTTTTAGAATTCATTACGCAACTTTCAAGTCAAAACTAGAAGCATATTCAACTACAACAATCATCTAAAACTTGATATTTTAACCTTAGAGGTTCAATGCAGTCCTGTTGAATTTGGCCAAACCAGTTAACCTACTTCAGTCTTCAGCAAGTTAGTTATGGCATGTGGCAAAAAAAAAAAAGAAATGGGTAAAATGTAAGAAGTTTTACTTTTGATGTAATAACAACTCAGTGAAGAAGTATTCTAGGGCATTTCAGCACTTGCCAAACTGAGGAAAAAGTCCATCCCAACACTCACAAAATAAATTGATAAAATGAAAAATACCACACTGTACTAGTAAAAGCAGAGCTATAGCTAGCTCATCTAGTGTCCAGTGTCACTCCCCAGTCTGGCACTTCTTAACATTGAGTTGAAGATTAAAAAAAAAGTCTCTCCAATCTGGTGTACCTCCCTGGAACACCACGTGCATGTGCCATAAGCCCTCATGTTATATGTGAGAGCAAAAAGGGGGGGCATTACCTGTTCTGATACTCCTTCCTTCCTATCGAGGACCTAAAGCCTTTACAGTATACTGACCGCTCTCATGTTTATAGAAGGAGCAAAAAATTAAAAAAGAAAGAAAGAAATGGATCACACATCATAACACCTTACTCCCACGGTGGCTGCCCCCTTCATCTCACTCTAGCTAGTTTCAGACTAAAAGCATATGAATCAAAACACCTACTGACTGCATTTGAAAGGCTATATCTATCTCACTCCAACACTTAATTATAAAATCTGAAGGCTGTAACAGGGTGGTCAGCTAGAAAATGCACCTAAGTCTGCCTGTCTACGCTATCAAATTTCACTGCAGCTCAGTCTTGAAAATACCCCTACCACTTAAACTGCACAAAGGCATGGTGCTGCATACACAGCATGTGGCAAGTGAAAAAAATAATGAAGTGTTATATATATATATATATATATTGTTCTAATAAGGACTAACTGCATATTGATTATTCAGATTAATTTTACCAGGCCTTGTGAGCACAGGCAGAACAGCCACTAGAGCCAGACTGCTACAACAAAAGCCCTCAGTAAACCTCTGGATTAACTAAGCCACATATCAGGAAGCATGTAAGTTCCCCCTAAGATATTTCCCAACAAAAAATTCTGGGAATTCTAATTTGGTTCCTGGATTCAAAATACACTCAAAAATGCCATCAACTCTCAAGAAATTCACAAAATCTCAATTCCAATATACATGGCATGTTACTACATATAATGTAGACATTACCCTATGTGCCATAACAGAAATGGTGCCTTGGCTGGTGAAAGCAAAATGTGTGTCTTACATGGGTGAAGTCCATGTATTGGCACGTTAGTCTTACTCACCTTGTGGGCAAGTCAAACAGCTCTCAGGTGGAAAATCGAAGTGCCAGACTCTCACAACAAAAGTTTTCTCAAATACTGGGCATGCTAGCTGTATGTTGTGTATAAGAGTAAGTATGTCAGTCACGCTTCAGCAGGTCACAGAACTTTTAGTTAATCCTAGTAAGATGCCTAGTTGCAAAACACAAGTCAATAATGCCATCCATTTTACCCCCATGGATTCCATCTTACTGCAGATGTGATTTTCATGGCAGCACACTCTTGCTGCCTATATACAAAATATAAACTGTACCTCTTTTTACTTCATTTTGCTGCTTGTGCATAGGAGTTTAACTGCATTTAGTTTTCTGTATTTATTACTGCCTGTTGGTAGCCTCATTAAATTGATGACAATATTCTACTGAATTGCTACTTTATTTGTGCTGGCTGTTACTGTTGTGATGGTGCATTACTGTTTCAAAGCAATCTACTGATTAAATATATTTCATTGCTATGCTATCTACTGCAATTCATTACTGTTTAACTGCATTCCGTTGCTGTATAACTCTATTTTTCATACTGCGAGTTCTGTTGTTTTGACTATACCTGATTAATCTGTGCTTCATTGTGACATTTTTACTGAGTTCTTAACCTTAAAATTGAGTACCATAGGCTATATACAGGTCTGCTGCATCCAGAGCTTCAGCTGCCTGGTTTTTAACCCTTTTTGAGGTATTGCAGCTACAAATGTTCCCTTAGTAACACTTGTGTTATCATCTAGTAGTACTTCTTTTAGACATTCCTCTCTTTACCCTCTTAGGTCTTTTAGTTTCTGACAAATATGGATGGACAATTTCCTACATTTTCTCCTACCAGTCTGGTTGATATGGGTATCCAGAGACAGTGCCTCATGTAGTTGGACAACCCTCTATTACTACCACCTTGGAACACAATTTGTGAGAGATACAATTACATCAAGCACCTAGTGTCATTGCTCTCTCCCCCACAAATCAGTATATCTGGCACTGAGAAGGTTGGCAACAGGAACACCACACCTCAAACGCCACCCACACCTGCGCAACACACCTCCACATATGCAGAAGTCCTCAACAAAAGCATATCCAAATAAAAGAGACCTCCAAGGCATAAATGCACATGAACGCCACTGCCCACCACACCACACACCACACATAGTCCACATAGCTGTGTCTCACAGCCACTTAGGCCTTAGTGGCTGTGTCTCACAGCCACTAAGGCCTAAACATAAACCCAACATATTAGTCATAGGAGACTCCATTGTGAGACACACAGATGTGTCCCAATATGGTTAGTTGTTTGTTGGGTGCCAGAATCCACCATATCACCAATGCACTCAAGTCTCTCAACAGGTACTGTTATGACTCTGTCATAGTCCATGTTGGAGTGAATGACTTCGGAAATACCTCCTGGACTATATGAAGAGAGACATGATCAAGCTCGCTGAATATGTGTTGCATGTAGGTATGTTCCTAGCCTTAAGCAGCCTTCTACAATGACCCAGAATAATGCCTCAATACAAACAGAAAATGATTGACTTTGACAATTGGCTTAGTTTCTGTTGTCATTCCAAGGGGATCCAGTACCTGACAGCCTGGGATGACATGATTGACAAACCATGATGCTTTGTCAGAGATGGCCTGCATCTGTCTCCCTTGGACTTCAGGCTCCTGGCAAAGACTTTTGCCTCACGCATAGTGCTTTTTTTAGGCAATGCCATGAGGTCAAAACTGCCAACATGAAAATTTCATCAAAATGTAAATTAAAGGTCATGCTGCTAAATGCTAGGAGTTTAAACATGAAACTGCACTCATTGCAAGCATTCTTAACCCTGGAAGAAGCTGACACTTCTCCAGTCACAGAAACCTGGTTCAAAGCTGCGGAGAGCACACCAGCCATACCAGGTTACTCTTCGTATCACTCATTCAGACCCCAAACTGTGGGCAGCAAAACAAAAGGAGGTGGAGTTGCAATATTTATAAAATACATACACACCTCTAGGCTGGTCAAACAGTATGATGCACAGGAAACATTCCAGGTGGAGTTAACAATTGACAAGACCCATATTAAATTCATAGCTAGCTATAGGCCTCCAACTTTGACTCAAGATGCCCACTCCACCTATCTGGACCTCTTCGAATCTATCAAGATTCAACCCTTTACCCTGATTCTGGACAACTTTAACTATCCAACCATAGATTGGAAGAAATACTCATGCCAAAACACAAATGTCCAGAGAGTCCTTGATTTCATCAATGTAAATGCCTTGGATCAGTTGGGTGACACCCCCAGAAGGGTGAAAATATCTTGGACTTTGTATTAACTGATTAACTGACATGAGTAACCACTGCAGCATCCCTATAGTGTCATCATCCCTGGTGAGATCCAACCACAAAGCAGTCACTTTCAAAGTCACCATCTCCCCCAAGCCCCCCCCCCCCGCCCCAGCTAGAGTAAAACAAAAAAACTTCTCCAAAGCTGATTACAACCTCCTGAGGGATGGAACAGCTTCACAGCCCCATCCCCCTAAGAACTGGCACATATGTCCAAACCTACAACAAAGTACTATATGAGCATTTATATAGCTGTATGGAATCATGATTACTAGATAGGATGAAAACATCCTTGTCAAGGAAGAGTAAACCTATCTGGTGGACATCTACAATAAATAAACTCTATAATAAAAGGAAAAACATGCTATCCAGGACCAAGAAGGAGCAGGTGCCTAATTGGAAGCAATCTCTCCTTAGCCTGAACAACAAATAAAAGCACTAGTGAAATACTCCAAAGCAAACTTTGAGTCCAAACTGGCCACATCTACTAAAGACAATCATAAGGTCTTCTTTACATGTGTCTGCAATCTCCAGGGAAGCACCCAGATCTGCTCAGAGCTGGTGGTCAAGGACACCACATACACAAATGCTGTAGATATAGCCAACCTGGTGACAGACAGGTTCAGTGAAAACTTCACTCCTCTGCCCCTCCCCCAATCAGTAAAACAGGACATCCCCAGTATCTGCCCCCCTCCCCTTATCTCTAGGCAGCAAGCCATTACTGCCCTCTCTAAGGCAGAAAATACAGCCTGCATTGGACCCAATAACATCCCAGACTGCATCCTACATGAACTCAGGCAGGAACTTGCAGCACCATTAGGCACCCTATTCAATGAAAGCCTGAGTCCCAGCTTCATCCCAGCCACGTGGAGGACAGTTACTGTCATCCCTTTGCAAAAAGGTAGAGTGCCCATCAATCCAGGAAATTATAGACCCATCAACCTAACTAGCCTGATCTGCAAGGCCATGGAGTGGATTATCATGGACCTCACTAATAAGGACATTGGCAACCTCCAAACAATTGATGCCGCACAGTTTGGTTTTGTTAAGGAGATGTCATGCCTGTTAAATCTGGTCTACTTCTTTGAGACAGTCACTAAGACCATAGATGAGGCGAAAACAGTGCACACCGCCTACCTTGACCTGGCCAAAGCCTTTGATACTATTCCCCACTCAGGTATAATAAATAAACTCTCTCAACTAGGCATTCTGTATGTTACCAGATAGGTACAAACTGGCTCACTGATAGAACCCACCTAGTCAAAATAGGGGAAGCCACCTCAAGTAGCATACCCATAACAAGCGGTGTACAGCAGAGGGGTCTATATTATAACATCGAAAACTACAAAGATCGAATGTTATAATATAGAATGCTAAACATCTAAATCCGCAAACATCAAACAGTCAGAATAGTGATTTTTTTTCCCAGGGAAAAAAATTGCTATTCCGAGAAACATACACACAACACAAACACACACAAAAAATGGCAATCCACACACATACACTTAAAATCCTACACCTAAACCTAAACTAAACTTTACATACACTACTAGCTAGCCACTTACCTTAACCTGACCCTAACCCCAATGTCCATCACTATCACACGCTCACCTCACCCGCACCCTAACCCTAACTCATCTAACCCGCCCCCTAACCCTAACCTACACACAACCCCACTTACCTGACCCGCTCCCTAACCCTAACTCACCTAACCCGCCCTCTAACCCTAACCTACACACAATCGCACACTTACCTGAACCCGACCCGTAACGCTCCATCATATCAAACGCTGAAAACAGCAAAGCCACAGCAACGGCCCACCAAATTCTTTCCCTGGGAAAGAATTTGGTGTCCTGCACCTTCGCTGTTTTCAGCAGTCGACAAAACTGATTAGATATTATAACATTCAAACTTTATAAAGTTCAATGTTATAATATAGACCCACTGTAGAGATCGGTCTTGAGGCCTCTGCTGTGTGGGATATACTTCTCAGAGGTGCAGGCCAAATCTAGTGGGTTATGGCTGACCAAGTTTGCAGATGACTGCAAGCTGGGTTTGGTCATCAATTCCCCTAGTGATATGTGCATCCTCCAAGAGGGTCTCACCCAAACAAATTGCTGGTGTCAGAAACATGGCCTCAAATTGAATGCCAAAAAATGCATCATCATTCCTTTCAGGGAGAGGAATGTCCCCACAAATTATCACATTTATAATAAAGTCCTAAACATGCAATCAGCCGTGAGGGACTTGGGTACGCAGGTTGATAGCAAACTGACTTTTAACCACCATATTGCCACCATTGTATGGAAAGCTTTCTACATGGTCCACCTCATTAGTAAAGGTATCTCATCCAGGGACAAGGTGGTCATAACATCCCTGTATTCTTCCCTTATAAGACCCATTATTGAGTACAATGCCCCTTTTGGCATGTACCTCACAAAGCACATGCAGCAACTGGAGAGACCACAGAGATTCCTAACCCGGAGAATCACAGGCCTCAAATATCTGCCTTATGCAGATAGGCTAAAAGCTCTGTCCCTCTACTCAGTGTCCTATAGACTTCTCAGAGGTGACCTTTGTCTGGGATGCAAAGCAATCTCAGACCCCACCCTGATGGGACTGCAGCATATCTGCAAGTTAAGCTCCACTCAAGTAACCCATGCGACCTCAACCTGATCTGACATCAGTAGGACTTGTTGGTGGGACAGATTTGTGTCCCAGAGACTCCCCCATTTGAAGAATAGACTCCCTCTCCATGTAAAGCAGAGTACCTCATTAACCCTTTTTAAGTGCAACCTGGATAACTGGATGGAGAACAGAAAATACACCCCTGTGATTCTGCCTGTGTCACTGCTGGACAGTGGCATATGGTGCTGACTTGTTGGAACATGGGCTAAATTCTTGGCTAGGCTGCTAAGGGCCTCAGGGCCAACAGCCTAGTAACTTCCTATGATCCTATCTGCAGTGATATAAAATGTTTCCTTGGAAGATGATTTTTTTTTTTTTTTTTTTTTTTTTTTTTTACTTCTGGTCTAACAAGAATATAATGCACAAATATTCTGCACATTAGTTTTACTTGCCCTTATAAGCAGAGGTCAACTAGTCAGCCCCAGGTACAAAATGAGTGCAACACCAGTCCTTGATAAAATAAGCCATCTAAAACCCTGGATTTGCTTGCTGTATACAACAGACCATACCCATATGTAAGTTCAGAATAAATAATAAATCTGAGAATTTTAATAAAACAATTGGTAAAAAACACACAAAAAATGGCATTCTACATCAAGACGTTCAGTGCTTTATTGTTTTGATTTATATTATAGCACATTGTTGTCGGCTGTATACAGAATGCATGCATTACCTGATATGCAGTAGCAGAATTTTTTTTTTTTTTATAAATTCTGGACTTGAGCTACACCCACCTATCAAGAATTGAAGCTGTATTGCACACCTTATGGAAACTGGATGATGCAGCTTGGCAGCCTGGTATGTTCTAATGGCCAAACAAGCCTACTAGAGCAGAATATCAACACACAGCAGGCTATGAACACAGGGCTGTGGCACTGACGTTTGACACTGTCTAGCAAAATCTCGGTGCTCAAGTTATCAACTATAGTTAAATTGGACTTTTAGGTGCAAAGTAACAGAACAGCCGCATAATTAAATTGTCAAGTCACAAACAATTATTTAACCCCCTCCTGTAGTAGCATAGCTATTCTTAGAAAAAAATCACTACCAGAAATAAAAAAATGTAGTTTTCATTCTTACATTTTTAAAAGCAAAATGTATTCATGGTTTTATGCAAAATATACTCATTCCCTAGGAGTAAAAGTGAAAATGTGCATGTCTGTTGTGAAGTGAATCTGAAGATGCCTGCATTAAGAAATTTGAAAAATTATAAAGTAATATCTCAAAAGCCAAAACATGGGGTAAATTATACAACCATTATTGTAATCTCTTTTTAAACACACACACAGTCCTAGTGACATGCTCCCTTTCTGAGAAGGTGCACCACCTTTGTCTGTGAAGAAGACACAGTTGTATGACCATGTTGTTATAAGTTATCTAATACCACCCCAACAAAGTAAGTGATAATCACTCAGCAGTGACTGCCCTATACTTTCATTCCTAACATGCTTCTAAAACAGACAGCCATTTCTGGTGATTGTCAAACCTGAAATAAATAATGGTCAGAGTAATGTAACCTTACTGCTGTAAGTACCTCACTGTCTCCATTATCTCTGTAATAATTAAGAAAATGGCTGAATTGTACTGTGAACAGTGTGTACTAGTATCACTACCATGCATACACCTGGCAGTACTTTTTTAAACATAGTTCACCTGCAAGACAAAAAAAACCCCAGAGATTCAAGACATCCATTCCTCTAACCAGTCTCTAGTCCACTGACTACAGACTGCTGGTAAAGCATCAGGATGGTTGCTAAAACCAACCTATCTCAGGTGCTATGGGAAACAGTTAAAGGACATCTGTTGGCTACCCATGTCACCTTACTATGTTGGGAAGGTGCACATGAAAAGTTAGTGACTGATTCCATATTCCATTTCATTTCTCTTTCATTTTAATGGGAAGCTGCAAGTAAACATCTGGCAAATACAATTAATGTAATCACCGAATAATTACCCTCCTCTTCTTCTTTCGGCTTCTTCCTGGTTAGGGGTCACCACAGTGGATCATCTGACCGCTCATGATTGGCAGTGGAGTTTTACAGTGTCAAGTTGCCAGCCCAGTGCCCAACCTTCCACAGAAGGCACACACACTCACACCTAGGGCCAATTTAGAGTGTCCACTTCACCTACTGCATGTCTTTAGGATGTGGGAGGAAACTGGAGCACCCGGAGGAAACCCACGCGACCACAGGGAGGACATGCAGACTCTGCACAGAAGGCACCCCAGCTGAGAATTGAACCAGAGAACCTCTTGCTGTGAGGCGGCAATGCTAACCGCTGCACCACCGTGGCCGCCACCAAATAATTACCCTGCTGGAGCTATTTAAAAGGGATAAACATTTTTTTTTTCATTTTAAAGCTAGTTTTATACAGAGTAAAAAAAAAACAAACAATAAAACTGAATTATTTCAGAACTTGTTATTAAGCCCCTCTCCTGTGGTGCTGAACTAACTAAACACCTATTGTTAATTAGAGCTAAACACCCACTGATTCAGAAAATCATAAAATTCTTGACTCAAAGTATAGACTACTGTCTACAGTAAATTCATTAGTAATGTCATGTTGGAAAAGAGATATTTCACAGTGTAATAACACTATAGCATGAGATTTCATGGAACTGCACAGCCTCTGAAAATTTGAAAAATATTCTACAAACCAAGTAGCATGTGTCTTTGCAATGAGACTATCTGCTGGAACTTTCATGCAAGAGCAATACTTCATGCAGTAGAATTTCCTCTTTTTGAGTTTATTTCCTGAACATATCTCATACATTGGGTCTATATTATAAGATCGACATTTGAAAACATCAACCAACATATGGTCGGCACCATATGGTCGATGTCTTCAAACATCGACCTTATAAAAAGACAAAAAAAAAAAAAAAGTACCCTAATGGGTTTAAGCAGGGGGGCAAGCCCCCCTGCACCCTCCACACCCCCGCTACTTAAATATAGCAACTGTGAGACCGCACTACATTGACGTAAACAGAAATCTCCCCTTACGGAGATTTCCATTTACACGCTCGAGATTCTGAGTGTTCGATATTCTCGTGTCGACAATGTCAGATTCGACATTGTCGGCTTTTGAGAATATAATATAGACCCCATACATTAGTCCTCTAAATTATTTATTCGATTTGTTCAGACATCGTAGGCCAATAAAGAAAATGGTGTGTTCATTCTTCACATTTAATCATTCCTAGATGACCCCCACATATTGCATTCAACACGTTTTTCTTGCAGATGAATAGACTAATGACTATCATCTTGAAAGAAGTCTTAACCATGGGAGAGACCACCTCAGTATGTTAGGTAGACACAAATGTCTGAATGCAGTGACTTTGCATTATGTGAGCAAACATTCATAACATTTCAACAATTGTACTAGATGGTCTTCTGCCGTTGTACAGCTCTAAGCATGGGTTACTGTGAAATAATCCATTAAACTTAGAAGTCTTTCTTCTATAGATCTTATTTATATGTCTGGATGTATGCTCTGGTAATGATATTCACTATATATTTTAGCCTGATTGGCTTATACTTAATCTACATTCCATACTTTTGCAAAGACAGCAGCTTCCTTTGAAGTCTTTGTGAAAACACTTATTAAATATACTTTGAAGTGGCTTATGGTCCAAACTGCAGAGGGACTATTAATATAGATATAGTAGTGAAACACTATAATCAATGACAATTTGTATGTATGAATATAGTGTGTCTAATCATCAAAGTTCTTGACAAATATTCTGTTGATCTACTGTCTCGAAGTAGCACTACACCAAGCCCCGTGACCTTAGCCAGCAGCAAACAATGGAGTTACATTTGACTAGCATCTACTTCCAAAGTAATATGTTGTATTGCATTAAATTATAAGTGACTTAGTTACTAACCTTGTAAGCACCTCAAAGATTTTCTTTTTTTTCCATTGACCCAAACCAAGCAACACAATGGACTAGTAGCTTTTTAACTGACATTGTTTTATCAAGATTGATAATAACTTTGGAAAATAAGTCACACAAGAGATGGCTGTTGTCAGATTTCTGCACATTCACAACTGCTATGACTTCCTTATAATCAAGTTTAAAAAATGGTCCATATATGATATATCTGTCTGTTAATACAAAGATGACACCATATGATCAGCTTCAAAACTCTTTTACTTTATCTGTTCAGCAGCATAATGAGACTCAGGTCAAGTTGCTGCTGACAGGCCCATCAACTATAAATGATCACAACTTCTAGCCCTTTTTATGATATCAGCCACTGCTCTTTGAAATACATCTGGAAATATTGAGAATCTGAAAAGAAAATCAAAATTTTGCATTTACCTTGAGGGGTAATGAATTTAACTGCTATATCTAAAATAAATATGTGAAATCAGACTATTATCAAGGACAGAAACTACATTTATAACTGCAATAACTTCTGCATCAGATAATGGTCCCTTTTTAAAACATATTTACTAAATCATCAAATTTTAATCAGTAACACAGCTATACACACAACAGAAGTGAAAACAAACCATAGTTAACAGTTTTTGTTACTGTTATGAAGTATACAAATATTTTCTTTTTATAAATGTTCATTCCTCCAATAATACACGAGTTGCTCAATTTCTGCTTTCCTTTAAATCACACTCCTCATCCGGAATATTATTCTGTATATATTGTTCCCACAAATTTCATTCATTTCTATGAAATTTGCTCTTTCCCCTTTCTAAATATCATGTACTCTAGTTCTTTTTAGTCCTTTACAAAGTTCAGTATATCATCTGCAATTAATTTAGATTTTTTTTTTTATTTTCACTTTGTAGTAATTGCTTTTCTGGCAGCAATTAACATTACATTTAGCAGGACCTTACTATGACTTAGTTTTAAAGATTTGTTTTCCTACATTACAACCATTTGTTCCCTTCAACATTCCCCTCAAGGTACTGTCTGGGGATTTTTAAAATATTCCAACTCCTTGCACTCCCAAAACAATATTCCTAATTGGCTATCTTTTCCCATCATACCTCCTATATTAGTCATTAACCTGAAGAAAAATCTTCTGAAGCCTACTTGTGATATAAAAACACCTATGAAAATGCTTCCATGCAAAAACCCTAAACCTCCTGGACTTTGCTGAATACTTGATAGCCTTATAATTTTCCTTTTACTATTCCTTTGTAAATTACCTCTCCATTCTCATTATTCAATCCTTTATAACCTCCTCTGATTGATTCTGATAGTCATCATGCTGTGTTTGATACTCCCTGCTAATAATCCCTTTTTTAATAGCAGTCTCTGTTCTAGACTCAAATAAAAATTCTACCAGAGCTGGTCTTGCACTCAACACTTCAATATCCCTTTCTGTTTGCCTATACTCTGAGTGGGAAGAATCTCTCTAACCTGAAGTCCAAACTTCTGCTTAGCCTTATCCTACTCTATTACCTTTTCTCCAGAGTTATTTGTTTAACAATACACTGGTTACTATGATGATTTCCTTCAGTCAGTTCTAATCCCCTTCTGTCTAATTTCTATAAGCCTCTTTCCAAACATATCCATTTGTGAAATCTCCTTTCTCCATCCCACTCTTGTTTAGTTCTTAGAATACATTTTGCTGTGTCATAAATATCTTTTTCTGTATAGTTTCTATCCTTAGGACCTTCTTTCAAAAATCCTCATCTATCGTTTGAACTCCCTAATTTCATTATCATTATGTATTTCAGCCTTAACTGCAAATTAGGTAACTCTAGCTTTGTCACATGGAAAGAATCCAGTCATTCCACTAAATTCTTGCCCTCTTCCCCTCCTAAATAATTTAATTCAGCCCTATCATTATCCACTCCTTTTGTTGATAAAAATATGCTTGGCCTGTATATAACACTAATTGAATTAAAAATAGTTACATTGTTTGTAACTTATTATTTATATTTATAATTGTGATTTATAGATTCTTAATTTTTATATTATCTTCTGTTTAGTTTATTCACATATCCTTAGCTGCTATAACACAATCCTTTTTAATCCATATACCTAAATACTTCATCTTGCGTTAACTCATCAGCATGGATATTACTGAATAAATATATGGGTATACAGTTAATCTTTGCTGTCTTTGTTTTATATTAATTTATTTTACAACACAAAAAAGAGCTGAAGCTGTCTCAAGATGTTCCACAACACTGAATATCCCTTTTTAAATTTATCAAGTACAAAATAATATCATCTGCAACTAAAGCTAGTTTTTCTTGAGTACCATACCAGTTAAAATCTTTGAATTTGTAAATCATGCATTTTCTTTGCCGACAGTTATAAATATATGTCAAATAACAGTGGATAAAAAGGGCATCCCTGCTTAGTTTCTTTGTTCAGTCACAACTCTGAGGAACCTATCCACATTAACTGTTGCCTCCAACCCTTCATATATCTTCCTAACTTAATTATTATGTCTCAGGGAATGTATATATTACCACTGCCCAACTCATAAAACCCTGCTAACTCTACCAAATGCTTTCTCTGCATAAAACCCCACCAAAATTAGCAGTGAGTTCTTAAACTCTGCTTCCCTCTGGGTAATCATCACTCTATTAACATTGTCAGTTGTTTGCCTACCCTCTACACTGATACATATCTGTCATCACTAGTAACATCTTTGTCATTTTCCTAGTTAGTATAGACATAAACACATTATACTCATGGTTTAAATTTGAATCTGGTCTATATAAACCCATATATAAGGAGCCTTTACCCCCACTGGGTAAGACAGCCACTACAGCCTTCTTTCAAGATGTTCAAACTACCCATCCATTTTTTAAATACTGTTAAACAAGCCTTTCAGATATTTATCACTTTCCTTCCCTCCTAAATTCCACATTTCCACAGGTACACCATTGGTTCCTGGAGGTGTGTCTGCTGAGTGATCATATATCACCATTTTTATTTCTTCACTTAGCTATTAAATATTATGCTTCATCTTCTTCTAACTTTGGCATAATCAAATCTTCCATAAATATTTCCATTTGTGCCTTTTCCTTGATTCCTCCATTACTCTGTTTTATACAAATGTTCATAACATTTCTGAAATACCTTCTATAGGCTCTCTGGTTGGCCAATCTTTTTTTTTTTTTTCTTTTTTTGTCATAGGCTCCTTGGGTTTTTCTACAACTCTTTCTACTTCCTGTTTTCTAAGTCACTGTGATGACAGTTTTATACTCTGGAATTGTCAAAAAAGCCAGCCTTCTAAACTCATGCATAATGTCCAAACCGTCCCTTATTTTTCCTATAGTGCACTGCAGTTGGCAATCTTCTTGATATGTGATATTCCATAACCTTTATCATCCCTTCTAAGAAATCCCCATTAATTCTTTTCACTGTTGTTCTTATTTTTATCATGTTTTCAAACACTTTTTTCATTTTTCCCTGCTCACTAATTATCCCTTCTGACATAATTTCTATCATCCTTAATAAAAATGATATCCACTGCCAAGTCTTTAAATTCCTTGCTTTTAAACAGGAAATTAGGACAGCACCAGAGTCTAATTTTTATATCACTACCTTGCAGCTATATCTTAGACTTTATTGGTGCATGATCTGTTACAGATATTGGATAGGTCTCAAAGCTTTCAATTAAATACAAATGCTCCTGTGAAAAATAATTACAGCAGAATCTATCCCAGTTATTGTATCTTGGAGCATATGCAAATTCTGCATAGGTTCCTGCTACTAAATTCACACATCCCCTGCCAAATATTCTCATATACTTCAAAGAACTACTTCCTTTGTTATATTTTCCCTTCTGGGTCTTCCCAAAATATCCTCAGTACTGCAACTCATTTTCTAGTTCCAAACCATAAATATTCCCTGTTGAAAGCTTATTATCTATCCTGAGAGTCTCCTAAGTTCCATAATTGTAGTTTTAGTTGGAATATAAATACATGCCAGCACAAGCCTAATCCCCCTGCCAATAAACCCTTACTACCACAAATCTACCATTAGTATCGGTTTTGTTTTTCTCTTACATCACTACTGGGGCCCTTCTCTAAGCAAGTATTCATCCCCTTTTCCTCTGTCTCTGATAGATTGCTGAATGTCTGTCCCAAAATCCTTTAATTGTCAAAGTTACATGCTGCTTTTTATTGGAAAGCATGTCCTGTAACACAGTTATTTGTATTATACATGTCTTAATAGAAGACTGTACTCTGCATTTTGTCAGTACCTGCTACACAATTTACATTTGAAACTGTTAGCAAAACAGTTATTCTGAAAAAAAGCTATTACTTTCTCATGTATATTATACATGACAGTCCTCTTAAATATTAGATTTTACCTTGTACCATACATGCACACAGTAATGTCTGGCAGGCTGATCTTGTAAGTAGTTACTTTTTCTCATCTCTGTTTGAACCCGTCACATTTCTCAGACTTTTTCTTTAATAAAAAAAACTCTCAAGAAACAAAGAACTAAATATAGTTTTAAAACCCCAAACCCTTTTAACTTGTATCAGACATACAAAACTATACACACTGTCCAGAAAGGATATTTAACCCACTCTTTAGAAACAGATTCCCCAAACTGACAGTTATACCTACAGGCACTACCTATTATAAAGTTAAGTTTAATCATGCTGTTCCCCCTTAGAATGTTGTCCGTCCTTAAGGAAATTAATAGTTGATCAGCTTTCTTGATAGTATAGATTTGCCAAGATAACATCTGAACCATCTACGGCTAAATAAGGAAAGCAAAATTATTTCTCCTCTATTCTGATGATTTGGGAAAAAAGCAGGCAAGTTTGTAGTCTGATTAAGTGACATTTTATTGAAGACATTAGTGTCTATATTACATAATCAAACTTTTAAAAGTTCAAACATCATAAGGTCAACACCATATGATTGAACTTTTAAAAGTTTAAAAATGTAATTAAAAAATAAACCAAAGAAAAAAACTACCTCAACAGTTTAAGCAGGGGGGCGGCAAGACCCCCTGCACCCCCCACATCCCCTGCTCTTTAAATATACCAACTCTGAGATAGCACTACAGTGCAGATAGGGAAATCTTCTCATTCCGCACTGTACAGAGAACTCCGTTGAAACATTCAAACTTTTAAAAGTTCAACAACATGATATAAACCCAAGACATTAGGCAAAAAAGAAGGGTTAATCCTAAGGGATATCCTGTTTTTCTGGAAAATCAAAAGTGGAGAGGCCATAAGGGCTTGCAGCTCAAATTCTTTTTACTGAAGTAAGGGCTACAAGCAAAACAGTCTTCCAGGTGAAAACTTTTACAGAGGAAAAGGAAGCAGGTTCAAAATGAGGTAATCTTAACTTTTCCAATAAATAATTCAGGTCCCAAGGAGGCGGAAGAGGAGGAATAGATTTTCTTGGTGGCATGGCATAGCATGGGAGATATCTTTCAAAAACTGTCTGACCTCAAAAGATGCAGAAAGAGGTGGATTTAAAGGTAAGCAGGTAGAGATAGCTGGCAAATGCAGTTTAATGGAAGAATATGCCAGTTTTGAACGGAGCAGCTCACACAGATACGACAGCATAGTAGCAACAGGCATATGAAGAGGGTCCTGATTTTTTCTTTTGTCACAAAATAGAAAATCTCTTTAATTTGGAAGCATAAGTTTTCTTGCTGCAAGTTTTCAAACCTCCTCTAATACCTGTAGCATATCTTCAGAAAAAAAAGTGCTTTTATTGTATTAGATTCCCGACATCCAAACTGTCAAGTTTGGGGTTTGAAAGTTTGGGTGAATGAGACAGCCCTTGTTTGCAAGTATATCCCATACGGTAATTTGTATTGACTGCCCTTGATCATGGGAAAGAAAGGGAGAACCAGTGTTATCTGGTCAAAAAGGATGACTTTCAAAATCAAAGGAAAGGGAAGGAAAAAAACTGAATTTACCTTTCAATTAAACTGACATCGTGTTTATTTTCCAAGCCTCTGGGTATGGAGTCTTGAGCAAAAGCCTCAGCTCAGAAAGGAGGCAAACAGAGTACCTTGGGGAATTATTCCCCAAAGAACAATCTGCAGGAAAACTTCTCTGTT
This sequence comes from Protopterus annectens, assembly GCF_019279795.1. Lineage (NCBI taxonomy): Eukaryota > Metazoa > Chordata > Ceratodontiformes > Protopteridae > Protopterus > Protopterus annectens. The sequence goes on from NC_056731.1 coordinate 1,789,590,794, forward strand.
CAACATCCATTCATGAATGTCTGCTGCTTGGGTAGTCTGTCACTAAATTCATCTCTGAGGGTCTGTGCAGTTCCCGAAGAAAGAATTTGTGCTGATTGGCTATCTCCCAAGCTGTCATGGCAAGTCTACAGAAATAAGATTTTGTCCATCCCTGTCTATTGACATATCACATTACAGTGGTATTTGTCTGTACGGATTCAGAGGGTTCCTACAGACCCACAAGTGATGCAGAGACTGAAAGGATAGAATCAGGGCTTTCATTTCTTTATTGTTTGTTTTTTTTTCCTGTCCTGTCCACACCAAACAATCTGGACTGTTATGTTCATGAAATATGCACCACATGCCAGATCTGAACCATCTATGAAGACTTCTTGGCAAGGAGAGGGAAATAGAAAAAGCACTCCTGGATTGAATGATCTCTGGTTGATCTATCAAAGAATTTACTTCTCTATGAAGAGCAAAGGAGGAATTGGGAAGTTCAGGAGGTGGCAATGCTGTCCACAAATAGACTTGAGATATCACTGACTGAATCATCCTCATTTGTAGTCTGACAAAGGTATCATTTGTAAGGATAAAGCCATATACCCAACGGTTATCAAGTTCTCCCTTGTTGAGTTCAACTCCAGGGGAAAGAAGAGAATGAAAAGAAAGCGATTATAAATTGCATCTTGCCCTAGGGAAGAAATGCCATTATAAAGACAGTGTTGAGATGGCAAACTAAAAAAACATTTACTGAGATGGAAGCAGGACAGACTTCTTCAAGCTTATTGTGAAGTAAGTCCAAGTAAAGAAAAAGGTTCATGCTTTCTCTTGAAGAAGCTTGTAGAAGAAGATTATCCAGACAGGGGTGTGTGTGTATATATGTAGCTCCATCTATGTCAGATGATCAAGTTTTAAGAAATTTGAAATTCATATGGATGATTGGACGGGACCATATGACTGACTTTTCGAAAACTTGAACATCAAAAAAAAAAAAAAAAAACAGAAAAATCTAGTCTTTTTTATATTTGTACACTCCCCACACCCTCTACAAATGATATATACCAACTATGAGATTGTACTACAGTGAAGAAAAGGGTAAATTTCCTGATCCTCAATGTACCACAATTTCCATTCAAAAGTTTTGAGTTTTCAAAAACTCGATCATATGGTCTCAACCACCTGAATTTCATGTTTGTGAAAACTCAATCAACTAATAGGGAATTATATATATATATATATATATATATATATATATATATATATATATATATATATATATATATATATATATATATATATATATATGGATCCCTTTCACTTAGTTGACATTTCAGAAAGCCGAAGACCATAGGGCCGAGACCATATGATCGACTTTTGAAATGTCAACCATGTTCTGTAGTGTGAT
>NC_056731.1:1789594680-1789612180 GCF_019279795.1 Protopterus annectens
CTCCATAAAACAGACCAGGTAGCAGCAGCTCAAGAGGTTACATCTGTAGCATCATAAATGGATTTGATATAATGTCTAGTTACTTGGGAAGCAGACTAGGGCAAAGATAACACAGAGGCTTTATTATCTGACTCGGACATGTCTGACAGTAATTTATTTCCATCTCCCAAAACTGATAAAAGATATCTGATAATACAGGTTTAATAGGTTATGGTATGTGTAATGGAAGTGTACACCTTCTTTCTATACCTATCCATAGCTCTACTAGCTTTATCATTAGGTAAGGGAAAGTAGTGTGGCAGGCTTGTCAGATTCTGTAAGGATTTTTTTTAAAGGAATTTATGCGCATCTGGAACCTTATAAAGCCTGCAAGCATTTTTAAGTTGGGTGCTGGGCTCAGGGAAGCTCTACCAGAGGTATTCTGAAAAGCCTCTAAAATTGATGTTACAACAGAAGGCTTACAGACTCCCACATATATCAAGTTGTAGTACATTTTCTGCACACCAGACACTTGCTTATAAAAGTACTATATTATCTTCAAAAGAATGTCTCAAAATGAAACTTCTTCTAAAGAGGAGTTAGAAGACATGGTTTTCTCATCCTCACATTCAAATCCAGCTGGGGAATGAATCTGAGAGGAATTAGCTAGAAAAATCTCTCTTTCTCTTGTGGGGAGGAAGAAGCAGAAAAAAAAATAAATGAGGGGGGTGTAGGCATGTGTTTGCCTAAACGGAACCCTGGTAAATGTCATACCACTCCTCCTGAGGATGTGTAGGAGCAGAAGGAGCAGGAAATGAAGCATGCTTAGTATTCTGCTTCTGTTTCTTGGAAGAACCAGGATGTTCCAATCCCTGATGTATCTCCATAAGGGTACCTGGAGCATTCCCTTGAATCAAAATGTAGGATATGCCCTCTGGTCCCTTAGAGACAATAATCCATGGTTCCCCCTTTGTGGCCAAACTGGCCATCTGATCAGTCAAGCAGGACTTGCCAATATGCTGCTACTTATTGGTCTCCAAAGCAGTCACAGCAGTGGGAGAAGCAGAAAATACCGGGTGGCCTGAGCAAAGATGTCCGGGTGCATCCGTAAAACAGAAGCTTTAGGTTTTAACAATTTAAGCTACTTTCTCAGGCTCTGAGGGAAGTCGAACTAGGAAGATTCAGATGCCATCCTAAGTCTTTATAGTAGTTCAGAAATCCTTGTATTTGACATGTCTAATTTTCAAAGACATCTCGTCTAAAGCCAAAAAAGTCTTAAATCCACTTGATTTGCATCTCATCAGACTAATTGTTGAATATAATACCCTTTTGACATGTATGCGTCTAAACATAACACTCTACTTGAGAAAACTTAGAGATTCATTAATGAAAAAGATCAGGGGCTTCAAAATCTTAGTTATCAGGACAGACTGGCAACCCTTTCTCTGTACTCAGTGTATTACAGATTATTCAATGAGAATCTGTTTTAATCCTTTCAAGCCATGAGACATTTGACCTTCCCTCACCTCCCATTCCTTCACAGAATAAATAGTTCCACAAATACCAGTTAGAAGAGCTAAATCTTCATTAACAGATAAATATGGCTCAATTGCATGATAGAATCATATTCCACTGTATCCCATACCACTGAAACAAACTTCCAGTACATGTTAAGCAGAGTAGCACCATTGTCAGTTTCAAGGTAAACTTAGATAGCTGGATGGCCAGCCTCAAATTCTCCCCTGGTCTATGTTGTGTTGCCCTCATGGAGGCTGGATGGAATGTCTGAATAAGGATTATTGGATGGGCTTATATGGGTCTGCAGACCAATTAAGTAGTACTGACCTATGAGACTATTAACCAATCAACCTTCTCTTGATTTCGAAATTTGTGCAACCTCTTAGGCCAAGGCTGACTGATGATAAATGTATACCACAATGTTCATTAATTATTCCATATCCAATAAATTAAAAAAGTATATGTTATTATAGCAATAACCCACGCCTGGGTGTGGGTAATGCTGGATTTACCCACGGTTGGCGTGGTTTGGTCCCGAGGGCGAAGCCCGAGGGACCAAACAAAGACAACCGTGGGTAAATCCAGCATTACCCACACCCAGAAGTGGGTTATTGCTATTATACAATGCCATTATTTAAGAAAAGAAATAATTACTTTTCTTAAATAATGGCATTGTATAATGCCTCTTTGCTGCCCTTCCGCAGCTGTCTGCTGTTCCGCGGCAGTTCTGATGTACTGCGCATGCCTACGCAGTACATCAGAGCTGTGGGCAAAAGCAACGGAGAACGCAAGTTCTCCATTGCTTTTTACTGTCTCGCTATGTTAAATGGGTTTAACATAGCGAGACAGCTTTAAAATAAGCAACGGAGATCTCTGTTGCTTATTTTACAGCTGTCTCGCTATGTTAAACTCATTTTCCATAGCGAGACAGGTTTAAAAGCAACGGAGATCGCAAGATCTCCTTTGCTTTTCACACACTGTGTCGCTATGTTAAAGGAGTTTAACATAGCGAGACAGCTTTAAAAAAAGCAATGGAGATCTCCGTTGCTTTTTTTAAATCTGTGTCGCTATGTTAAACTCTTTTAACATAGCGAGATTAGTGTTTACTAACGGAAAAAGTCCGGGCGACCGGACCTTTTTCCGTTAGTATATTGAGGGATTTACAACGGGCACACTGGTTGGGCTGGCCAATCAGCGTGCACGTTTTTAGAGTAGGCATTGTATAATCTGTGTTTTACTTTTTCCAACAAGATCATTGATATGCTTTGAAAACACGCACTTCAGTTTTTTCTACAATGCAAAAAAGTACACCTTGATTATTGCAACTAAATTGAGCCTTATTCACCATGTACTGCAGTACAGGGTACCATTACACTCATTCTAATTGAAATGATGTGTCTATGACTTAAAATGTATTGATCACATAAAAGAAAGGCATCCCATGAATTATCTGTTGCAGCATATTGCAGTAGATGATGAACATGATGCACACTGGGGATACCGTACCTGTATTCCTTGTTGCCTGTTGATTATTCTGTTTTTAAAATATCAGCAGAAATTCAGAAGAGCTAACAGAATCCTTTAATATGGGAGTAGTTCATGTTACAATTTTAAAAGTCAGATTATCAATTTCTGCCTGTAAATGGACATCAAAACTATGCAGCAGATTTTAGAACTTCCTCTCTGCGTAGATCAAACCCCACTCTATTCACATAAAGTTGGAATTTTGCTGAAGGGGAACAAGTTGTCAAGAGATAAGAAGAGACAGTAGACGTGGCAATAACTGTAAAGGGATATGAGACAATAGGACATTTACATTGAGAATTTGCTTTGTTTTAGGTCTATAGGGGTTTTACAAGTGTATAAGGGCCAGGGCAGTGTAGCCTGGAGAAGAGTGAGAGCACTGCCAAGTATTTTCAAAGTGTTGTTTTAGCAATTATTGAATCTGGATAGGTTGATTTGTTGTCTGATTGAGGTTGCAACAGAATACCAGAGTTTGAGGACATAATTTGAGTACAAAGACAGACCTGACATGTACAAGTTTTTCCCCCAAGTACTAATCCAGCTAACTCCATATTGTGATCAGTAAATCAATCACTTTGATCTATAGCAAACTGGAGAAAAATCAAAATGGTAGCTAAATTGATTAATAAGCCCAAGCTTTCCCTCCATTTGTCTTTAGATTTGTAGATAATACTTATTTAAATAAATTCAAAATAACCAAAATGCAGAGTAGTAGATGGTTATCTAGCCAAAATTCATATACTGTCACAGTAAATTTTTACTTATATGCCCATATCCTGTTTTGTACAAGATCCCATGGCTGGGATCTTGCTACTGACTTGCTGATAGATGCTCTTTTCTATGTTTGTTTTTCTTTACACCACTAATTTGCTGAGACACAAGACTCGGGTGAGGAGTCTCTCAGGTGAGGAGTGCACTGCAAATGACTAACAAAGGCTTCACTGGATGAAGATATGTCCTTCTGACTGCATCTGTGAGCAACACACTAGTGGTAGCTTTCAAAAGCCACCTGAAATGCATGTTAAACAATCTGAGAAGTATTGTAGCATTTATTACTGGTATCAGCTCAGCAGTAACAAAAGTAGTATGAGAAAGTGGTCATGCAATAATTCTACTAATGAAATAGTCCACTTAAGTCTTAATATTCTTACAAGGATGCAATGATTTTGGTAGCTGCAGCTAAGTTATTACATTATTGCAAAAGTGTTGCTGAATAAGGAACATGAAAACCTGCTCCAAGAAAAACAGTACATTTATAACCATATGGTTTTATTAGTTTATAACAGTTTTAGAAATGTATTATTGTGTAACTGTTTATGATTTTATTACCATAATTTGTGTGCATTATTTGGCATCAAGTTCATTAACAGTGAGTTCCATGAGCTCAGCATAATTAAGACTGTAGTATGAGAAAAGAAAAAGATAATCTAAATGGGTAACACTTGTGACCATTCAGTTTTTAAATGTTTTGCTGATTACTATATATCAGTGAACATGTAAGTTAAAGAAAGATCATAGCTCTTGAACAGCTGAAAATGTATGAAGAAGCAACGCTGCTCTTGAGGATTATTATAATCATCTGCAGAAACAGCAAAGAAAGATAGTTTACTTCTGACTGCAAATCCTCAAGATTTATAGTTAAATATGCAAATCAAAAGTGAATGGCAGAGTTCATTTTAAAAAATGCCCAAGTACTTTTTATCTGATAACTTTCTTCTGACCTGAACAAATCTCTTAACATCTCTTACTAGTTTGCAAAAACATTATATATTGTGCGGCTTGTTCACAACTGACTAGGTTTAGGCTTGAAGAAGAAACCTAAGAAATCTTTTCATAGGAGCACAAACAGTTGTGTCAGACATGACTAAATCCCACAATGACATATACCCCTACTATGCATGTTTTCACACACACACCTATCACTGCCTTCTTCCTAGTGTATAGCCCTAGATATTTAATTTGTCTGTTTTTCTTGTATATAAGGATAATTAGCTGGTTGTATTATTTTAATTTCATTTTATTTAAAGAATATTGAAGCTACAGGATGAAATGAAATAGGATTCATGCTCGGTATGTGTTTGCAGAGTAATTTTAATCTGCTACTGAAAAAAATCAGTAATATTTGAATAAATTGAAGAAGACAGCAACAGTAACTGTGGTATAAAGTGTAGTTTCAGAGACAAACGCCAGCATTCATAAAGATGAACAAAATGCCTATGCAAAGCTTGCATATGAAGGTAACATTCTATAGTGTGATAAATAATCATTGCACATGAATATCAAGGCTCTACCATTTCTAATCAAGCCCTCCTGCTCAGCTCCAATATCATAATCAGGAGTGATGGAATGGAATAAGCGTGGCTTGCTACGGGCTTCTTAAGCTATGTAGCAGAGCACAGCAACAAGAACCAACAAGAACCAGCAAAGAAGAACCATACATTGGTTGCACTTTTCCCATGATAATAGAATCTAGATCATGTACAGTCAAAGTGATTGTTTGCAATTGTACATAGTACATTTTGCCAGTAATCACTACAAAGTACAGCATTCTGCTTAAGTGTAGAATATGAATACTGCCCAAGAGGTGTCTAAAATCACACAGCTATTATTATTATTTTTGTTATTAAGTAGCAGGGATGGTATAAAAGGTGGAAAGATTGTGCAGAGGGAAATAGACAAGGAGTATTATTAGGAAGTGGTGGTGGGGTACTTTTTAGGGATGTAACCATTTTTATTTCTTTGAGAGAAGACTGGGAATGGTAGGACAAATAAAAAAATGTAAAAGATTAGAGACAATTAGATGTGGCTTTGCACATAAGAGGATGGGGTGACAATGGTTTTACACATGGAAACATAGGGTGGGCAAATTGTGATAGGGAGAGTTAGACTAGTCACAATGTATGAATCAGGTCACACTAAGAAGGGCCAGTTAGGTGTTTGGTTTAGGAAAGAAGGTGGGGTGCTAATCCCAGTGGTATGTGTCAGTGCTACCCATGAGGAGCAACCACTAGCTGATGATTCAGTGTAAGCACTGTCAGATGGTGTCTGAAACTCACTTGCTCCTGTGGCTATGATATGCCAATATAGAAATATGAAAATCAACACAAGAGGACATTTATTTGGCCAGGATGTTGACTAGCCTGTCATTCAGCTGCATCCACCAATACAACTTCAACCACATTTTGCAAATGTGTCCACTCAACAGGTGGAGGGACAAGAGGACCTCTCTCCTTTGAACCCCCTACACTTCATTAGCTGCCACTAAATGTGTAATGAATTGAGAGATAAAAGGTATGGTGGAAACTCACTAATCGTCTTCCTTCTTGTGAGGTGGAACTGCAGAGTATAGACCCAGTGGAAACAGTGTCATAAATGTGACATCATTGAAACACACTAAATTCTAAGGTAAACAGCAATGATACATACCTTGTCTTACAGCCAGCTTTTCTTGTCTAGTGTAACACCTCACCCTATTGAGAAATATTTCCTGATAAGCTAAAAGACAGAAGTACAAACATTATTTGTGCCTTCTCAAAGGCTAGACATTTATTTTGAAGCTCTTCACTCTTCTGTTTCCTACTTCTGCAGACTTTCAGGGAAGTGTCACTTCTGGTCACTATTGTGATGCTAGTAGTGTGTACCAAACTGATGAACATCTGTTGCCTTGGTAACATGAAACCCAGGTCATGTCAAGTAACCACTTTTTGAGAAGGTCTGTCATATGGACCCACAAATCACTTCCTGAAGTGAGAGTGAAGAAGATAAAGAAATTTCTTCTCCACCTTCACACACCATGCAAAAGCCCAATATCTTTAAGTGGTAGCAACCATGCCTGCCACACAGGATGGCAAATACCAAAGGCATAAAAATAGCTGCAGTCTGAGTAAACACAACTGACTGTCACTCTCATTCTGCAAAAGCATTCGCTGCTCAATTGCACGGTGCATGTGCATATGGCTGCCTCTTGTGACTGACTATTGAAGTCCAAAACACATAAAACTAGCATGAACATTCTGATCTTTTATGGCTGCATTGTGGGAAAGTGAAATTAAGCAATTTATAGGCAGTCATGACAGGAAGACTTATTTACCTATGTGTTCTCAGAAAAGGGTTTAAATTTGTGGAATTTAGTTTAACATTTTCATTTTGCTCACTGGTATTCACCGTGTCATGTACTATTCTGATTTGCTTTCAGACTTTACATAGATGTTGATATTATGTGTATTGTTGGTAATGTACATATTTTCCTCTCAAGTAGCTTCTCCAGTATCAGATGTATGATAAAATAATAGGTGTGTTTCCTAAGGGTATTTGTGTATAACTATATATATATATATATATATATATATATATATATATATATATATATATATATATATATATATATATATACATATATATATATATATATATATATATATATATATATATATATGTGTGTGTGTGTGTGTGTGTGTATATATATATATATATATATATATATGTATATGTATATATATATATATATATATATATATATATATATATATATATATATATATATAAAATGGGTGTATATTGAAATAACAAACTATTACACCTCAAGCATCAAAACATCAAGAATAAATGCATCAAAGATTGAAATCATGACTGTTGGAAACATCAACCCCTGTTACATCAAAGTTCAAAACATCAAAAACAAGTAGAACACACCAAGACCATTGGTAGGTATACTGTGCTTCGTAACATAAGCATGTTCCACCGCTCAGTGCTGTATACTTTCCTTAAATACCAGTTGCTTCGATATTTTGAACTTTGGTGTTACAGGGTTTGAAATTTCCAGTGGGTGTGATTTCAATATTTCACGCAATTTGTCTGTTTTGATGTTCAAGATATTGATATTTCATTTTATATATATATATATATATATATATATATATATAGGTGTGTATGTGTGTGTGTGTGTGTGTGTGTGTGTGTGTGTGTGTGTGTGTGTATATGTATATGCTGTGCTTATCCTGTTTACCTGTATGTTTCAATGACCACAGCACAAGTTAAAAGTTGTTTGGTTTGAAAGGTGGCTGTTCCATGGACTAACCTATGTCATGAACCCTTATGGTGTACCGTAGCACAATGTATAATGCCTGCATGCTGTGAATACACTGTTTGTATAGGGGACTTACACATGCCACATAAGCAGACTATTTTATAGGCTATCCCCATTCAGGTAATATTACACAGTCCTGTAATACAATGTATAATGGCAGAACAGTTTAAATATCCTACTAGTCTTTGAGGGAGTAAAGGAGGAGGTTTCACATGCAAAATCTGTAGACTGTTTTAAAGGCCTGCATACTGTGAAGATTCTTTTCCTGGAGGCTAGCATATAAAACTAGAACATTCTCAACACCTGTAAATATATTCTTGGACACACATATGCTTTTTGTCATGTGCTGAAAGGTTCAGCATGTCCAGTAATATCTGTTCTGTGTGTGCATGCCAGTGTATGCCTATGGGCGTGATTACTCATTGTGAAAATACAACTGATCATGAGAGTTACTCCACTGAAGAAGTAATCACAATACAAGTGCATTTGAAGTCAGCACTGTGTAATGGTAACTGCTACATGTACTGCTTCACATTACTATATGTAATTGGAATGTACAGCCATTCTGTCTATGTAAGCCTTGTATAAACTGGATACTATGTGCTATTGCCACACATACACAGTTAGTACAAAATACACCTCTGAATGAAATATACTATCATTTTATAAATGAAAAATGTCTCCTGAATTGAACAGTGTGCAACACATCATAATACCTGGATCACAACACTTAACATGCCTCACAAGCAGATGTAATGTACCATCAGGTACTAAGTGAACTGTACAAACTGTTAGAAGTTGCATACAAAGGTGCACACTTACCTGTAACAATATTAGTATCATCCATGTATCAGCCACTATCTCCATTGTGTGGCTGTAAGCAGTGCTATTCTGCTAACGGCAAATTCTAAGTGATTTTGCCACAAAATGACAAATGACAATAGTTATGTAACACCATTAATTACTTATGGTGTTTTCTGCAACATAATGCATGATTATACTGTGCATTCCCATAAGGAAATGTGACATTTATTGAATGAACATCACATACCCATTCCAAAAACATAACAAAATATCAAAACACAGGTCCTATGATATTTTTTGTTACCCATACATAGCACGACTCACACCAAGATCTGTTGAATAAGTCATTCTTGCCTATAACCAGTACATTGTGAACAAAATAATAAAATGCATGCATTACTATATTCATACATATGGAATGTATGTCAAGTTCCTCAACCTGTATGTTAACTGATGACACCACACAAGACTTCATATCACAGTTATCAGACAACACACACTTGAAGGGGTTTAACCTGAGCATTGTGTTTGAATGAATGTGTATGACTTCCTATTTATTGGAATGGTTATGCTTGCAATAAAAATTATTCTAAAGACTAAAAAACATTTAACCACATTAGTGTTCCCACAAGGCTGAGTCTGCCAAATCACCAGCTGTTGGGTAAGCATGTTATGTTACATGCAAACTTTACCAGATTCAAACTCTTGCCTATCTAGGTCCACACTACGCTTATTAACTGATGATGGCATGGAAGAAATCATAAGTAGAGGTATCAGAGAGCACACACATGGAGGGATGACTTCAGTAATTGTTTGAAACCATGTGTTTGAGTGATCAAAATGCTGTAGCTTTGTGTTAACCCTATGTTAAATTATCCACATCATATCTGTTGATGAAGTCAGTGCTACCAAATTTTAATTGTCTGTTATAGAAGCACAGTAGTTAGAAATTGCTGGATTTGAACCCCTGCTTATATAAATCAAAATTTTAAAAAGATGTGTATTAACTATGTCTTCCACAGCAGACCTTAAAGTGTAGGTGTCAGAAAACAGCCACTTCAAAGTATGACTTAATTATTGTTTTTCAATGAGTATATATCTCCTGATTTTGAATGCTCATGTGTCCTCTAAAATGTACTAAGAGAACTCAAAATCCTTTAGCCATGTTAGTGTTCACACAGTTGCTAGTCTGTTATATCACCATCTATTGGATAAGCCAGTCCCATCTGTCATTATTGTTTTGCACACATACATTACCAGATTTGAACCCCTGACAGTGTAGGCATACTCTCTATAAAACCGTGTATTCACTGCTTATGCTACAGGAGAGGTCTAACTACAAGTGTGAGACAGTACATATTTAGAGAAATGGCTTCAGCACTGTGTTGCAAGACAGATGATTGGCTTAAAAGGGAGGGAAATAATTTGGGGAGCCCTCTCCTCATGTAAATGTTTCACTTGAGTAGAAGTGTACACACCTGCTCTGTTGGATAAGCCAGTCCTACTTGTACATATAATCACACAAACAGTCTCACTAGTTACTCATTGCCTGATGTTCACAACTCAGAACGTACTGCAGCAATAACTCAGATATCATATAATTCACATAAATTGTTGTGTCATTAATGATATCTGTGTGTTTCACATTAAGGAGTATTGAGCAGTTACATGATAAGTGATTTCAGTACTGTAGGGTGCCACTCATGCATTCCTGACTGTTCATCTGAAGATCATTGTATGAAGCTCTATTTTTATTTTGAGGATCACTGACAAGTCTTTGTGTTGTGCGTATAGTGTGCAAGGTAACTACAAGTCATACATGCAAAGCATATACATTGAACTCATTAATACTATGCTGGAAGTATGTGTCCAACTTACTACTGCATTGGAACAGGCATGAAAGGGTAATGTATTTCAGTGCATAAATCATTTACATTATGGAATGACTAGACAGCATCACAGTGAGCTTGTCATGTCTTGATTATAATAAGCCAACAAACTATAGCAAAACTAATACAAGCCACTGGCATTACTTTCATACTATCACAATTGCTTAGTGAAGCATACTAATGACAAGCACATTTGAGCAACTGATGGCAAAGTAATAGATCATGCATAATTATTATTTGATTTGTTTTTGTACTTACAGCAGAAAGTAGCAGCGGTCTTTCTTTACACTTGATGCCATTTGTCATATGAAGGTAGAGTACAGGGATGTAGACATTTCTGTTTATGAGCCATTTCAAACCATGTGTGTGTGTTGTGCTAATGATTTTTATATCACAATTACAACTTCTGTCATGCTGTTTACAGTGAATGTTTAGAATAGAGAGCAAGCAGGAGTGGGATACTGGTAAGAACTAAGCAGGGTACTTTTGGGGGATGAACAAGTATTTATCCAATAATTCACATGGGAAAATATTATAAGAAAGAAAACTTTAATGTTTGCATAATGCTGGATTTAAACACCTGATGACTTTCATCAAAATTCTCTAGACCTGAACAGTACCTGGGCACATCACAAACAAAGTAATATTTCAGTTAGTAAAAACACAAATTTGAAGCTTCATTGAAAAAAGTATAAAGAAATGGACTATGTGTGCATCATAGTTTATAGCAGTAATGATAAAAGCAACATCCCATATGGTGTAAATAAAACTCTGTACCCTGTGTTTTATATATATAATATATATTATATATATATATATATATATATATATACATATATATATATATATATATATATATATACATATATATATATATATATTTTATATATATATATATATATATATATATATATATATATATATATATATATATATATATGGATCCACTACACTACACCGGCACACCACAAACCCAACAGCCAAAACACTGACACCAAAACACCGAAACCACACAATACTGACAGTCCTCATTACCGAACACCATAACATCGACTTACAACACACACACAACACAAGCACACCAAAAATCTTACAAACCTCCACCAAACCTTACATACACAACTATCTATGCACTAACCCTAACCCAAACCCTAACCCTAAGGTCCGTCACTATCGCACACTTACTTTACCTGCACCCTAACCCTAAAGTCCGTCACAATCGCACACTTACCTTACCCGCACCCTAACCCTAAAGTCCGGCACTATCACACACTAATCTTACCCTAACCCTAACCCTACAGTCCATCACTAACACACACTTACCTTACCCGCACCCTAACATCCGTCACGATCACATACTTACACAGTCGCACTCGTTTCGCATTTCGGTGTTTTCAGCTTCGAGATATCAAACTGTTGGTTATTTCCATTGTTGGTCTTCCGGTGCAGGTAGACCCATATATATATATATATATATATATATATATATATATATATATATATATATATATATATATATATATTTATTTATTTATACAAGAGGAATGGTCTCATATAGTGCTATTTGTATTTCTTTCTGTTGCACAGTGGGATTAAGCACAGTAGTGCAAAGAGCACTATATTAATTTAGCCAAAAGAAAATTCATTAATTTTTGCCATAGGACATGAAGTGTCAGTTACTGTCACTTAGCACTGCCACTAGATGTCAACTGTTGCAGAAGTGTTGAGGACAGAAATAAAGACTTTGGCTGTGTTAGCTGATTAGTGTATTTTGAAATGTTCCACAGGAAAGTCAAGCAACTACTGGTTAATACTGATATCTCGGTTACATTTCAAATGATATATTGCCATCTCTGAGCATATTCTCTGGAATGGTTGATAGTATTCATAGCATGAACATTGTCACAAACAAATATGAAATGAAAATTTGCATGATGCTGCTGTCATTCAGTGGTGTCCTTGTGCAGACATTAATTAGTATGCAATGCATTGATGGCACATAAAATATTAAAAATTGTGAGTGATAGCACTTTGGAATTGAACCTAAACTTCTTTATTCTGAGTAGTAACTATTAATCCCAAAGGAAAACCAGCAATCCTATGGTATACATTGAGGTTTACAATTTTGAAATGGACAGGTTATAGATCTGCTTCTGATAATCCTGTAACTGTTTCACTTTTATCTGTTTCTTTGTTGGACTAATACGTTTAGGAAAATTTGAATTCCTGTTGGAAAGTTTCCATTGCATTGATTTTTGTAATATCTTCAATGCTGACAGATGATGACACCAATCCTATTTCTGTGGTCAGTGGAAAAGTCTTAATGCATGCATAACTTTTTTCCTGAGGTTTTGCTGTAAGATGTGAAGTGTCAGTTTTCTACAGTTATTTATGCATACTAACAGTGAGTGCTTCATGCCAACAGTCATGAGAAGATAAAGAAATACATTTAGAATTGATTACTTTGTGTAATATTTTCTTTTGATTGAAAAAATATGTATTTATATTATTACACATGTTGAGAAAGGGGCCATACAGAACCTACATGAGGTGGTGTTCAACACAGCATACATCAGGACAATGTACATTTGGGGTAATGAAAACTACTCCACACCATGGTCATACATATTTTTAAAACCATGTTTTGTGCTCTTCATATTTTCCTAAACCATGATGTTCCTAATTGCACTGCCTCATACTTTTGCACAAGTTCTATTTGTAATGTCATGCAAATAGAAGTATGATTTTCCTGTAATCAGTCCTATGAGTACTGCAGGTGACACAGATCACATTTATCTTGTTTAGCATCCATTATGCACAGTAGTGTGTGTTCAAAATTTCATATTTTAAATTGCAGGTGTAGTTCAGCTTTACTTACAAAAGAAAAAAATGTATGATGGCCCCTAAAGGTGTACTGTCTTTAGATGGATTCAAACCCTATGCTGCTTGAGCTACTAGCTAGAATATAGCTCATTAACACAACATGCCACTGAAAAAGTTACAAAAAGATGCATTTTCAGCATTCTATACTATGCAAAGTGCTGACTAAGACACACCATCACTCGTCTCATTTGCTCAACTGGTGGCTAAGTCATTGCCCATGTGAAATTACATTTTCAGTTTTTGCCATTGAAATTAATTGTCATTCAGTGAAGAATATCATGGATGGGCATCAATGTGCAATGCCAAACTTTGAGATAAAGATAAAGCCATAAAATATTTAACAATAAATATCAGTGATTATTTTTCAATGTTGTGGTCTTATACAAGTAAAACAATGGTATTAATGATCCCTAATTTGACAGAGACTTCACCTTGTCTAGATTTAAACCCTGCAACTAGGGTGTGATGCCCCTGCTCTGGCCCAGTAATCAAGGAGCCACAATTCTCATCACTAGCACCAGTGGGGGGTGTACACTTGGGAGGATGACAAGTACACACACACAGTAAAGTACAGTTTCCCTTAAGAGCACACAGAGATCACAGTCAGTCTGGGGGTGCTTTCTGCCTCTTTCTCCAGAACCTCAATAAGACTCCCCACTGACATGGCTATAGAGTTGAGTCCTTAGCCAAGGTCCCAAGCCAAGTCCTCCAACACTCTCTCTGTCCAACCAGTGCTTCATGCCCCTGTCCAAGTAGCTGACACACACACACGTTGAGATTTGTTTTACACACACACACACACACACACACACACACACACACACACACACACACACACGCGCGCACACACACACACACACACACACACCAGGGGGAAGGCTGGGACAGGTTTACTAGCTATGCCCCTTTCTGCCCAGACTATAAGGTAGTTATCACTACCATCAGAACCCCTACTTATCAGCTACTATAAGGCCCTTACAAAGGGTGTCCAATCCTACTGTGTAATGTCACTATTAATCCAAATGGAAGTCTGACCAAGCTAATCTATTAGGAGTGACCTGCACAGTGTTACTTTAAAATAGATATGCAAGTACTGTAAGAGCTTAAATATGTCTCACAAATATCAGCCACAAAGATAGGTTTAAATATATTTAATAATAAATAATAAAAGAACAAGACAATACTCAGTACACAGATAGTTACTTCAGAGTTCAAAATCACAGGAAGTATTTAAAACAGCATTGCAGGACAGTCTCAAATAAATAAAGAAAACATCTAAACTAATCTTTACTATATCTAAAAGAGTTTCTATGCCCTAAAAAACTTACTTACAGAGCAAGGCATGTGCAGATGGTGATGATGAGTGGATGCTCTTGCTAGGTCCAAGGCATAATCCAAAATGCACAGTCTCTCTCTGAGAGAATTCTTAAATTAATATCAAATGTTGCTGCTGGATTAACTTGGATGACATCACTTTTTGTCACCTGACTTCAGTCCCCAGGCTAAAACAAAAACTAACAGAATTTAACATCTCTGTGTGAAAAATACATATCTCTCAGATGTTTGCAGATTTGGAAGTTGTAAAACAATAAAATACTTTTAAATTTTAAACCTAGTAGTAATTCTCTTTCAAGACAATACAAAAACTTCTAGCTCTAGACATTGTGTCTGCTACACTGCAACTGAGAAAGGACTTTTATAGCACAATCGTATAGCAATTTAATTTCAACTTATTTTCTTGAAGTTTTGCAAGTTAACCCTTTTATGTTCTAGTTTCTACTGTTAAAACATACATTTGCACAGGTATATAATTTATATGCGTTTCTGTTCTTAGTCAGCAGGGCATGCTGTGGTTAGATTTTAGGTTAGTACATAACATACAGTTCTGTATAAGTCATATTAATATTCACAAATGACATAGAATTATTTACAAAATTCCAGATAACTGGGCTGGCAATATGTCCCTATATAACATAGGGCATTACAATGAAATATTATCATGATTAAGTTTGTTATTCTGTCATTTAAATTTATACAGCAATATACTCATATTATCAAATGGTTGCCATTTGTCCTGTCACAATAAAATTCTGTATTAATGTGATCCTTGCAAGAGTGATGATAGTCAGGTATGGGGGGGGGGGGGGGTTGTAATAAAATGTCTGCAAGTGAATAGTATCCAATTTCCTTTTGTATGTGTTATTTCATTGCAATCACTTTCTACCACAAATCCATTACTTTTACAATCAGTTTGAAGGTTTTTTTTCTGTACTTCCATATTGTATATATGCTGTGAGTTGCAGTCATTTTGTCATCATAGGCACATAATCTTTTATAAAATGTTAACTAAATTGTGTATCAAGGTTTTCAGTAAATGTACATGAAACCTTTATCAGTGAGAATTTTCTGTCTGATACACCCTCTGTAGCTTATTTCTCATTAGCAGGTGTGCTAAACAAATCATTGAACATGCAGAAATGTAGTGGTTGTGGGAACTGTTGTCCCTTTCCAGGGGTACCCTGCTGCAACTGCTTTTTGAGTATGATGTTATGTTAGATGGCATAGGCAGTCAGTATTTTGACAGAGGTGGTGAGATCATATTGCAGAGTGCCTCCAGATTTACTTAGACATGGAACACACACTCTATGATTTTTTTAATCTGTGCATGTGCATTGTTTAATCTTGTTCAGTGGAGTTGTGTGGGTTTCTCATGGCAGTCATCAGCCAAGGTTCAACTGCATATCCTGCATCCATTCCAGTGCATATCTTGCATCCCTTACTAGGTGTCCTTATAGAAAGTCACCCTTTGAAAACCTTAGGTACAGATCACAGGTGTCTCATATGTGGGGGTCATGGAAACTGACAGGGTAACTTGCACAAACAGTATAAATGATACCTTGTGCATTACAGACCAGCTGACAGTTGATGGAGTGCTAACCTTTTCTGTTTATGTACCTCCTTCCCAGTTCACCAGGTGGGATTTTATTTTAATGTGGGGTAAACTATGGTCCCTGTTACCTCAAGAAAATATGCTATGCCACTGAAATTTTGTATGGTGGTAGCTCTCTCCTTATGGGTATGTGGAAGCCAGGTATGCTCCCCAAATGATGCAGCTTTACATTGAGGAACTAGTGGAGTATTCTTGAGGCAGAGCCTGTGAAACCTCCACTTTGTCCTCTGTGTGTCACTGAAAAGTCCCTGTAGCTAATGTACATAGTGATACATATAGCTTAATTTCCACTGGGATAGGTTCTCCGTGATTCTCCTGGGACCTCAGGTGAGGACAGCAGATGTCCACAATCTGTTCTGTTGTATCACTGTCGACCTTTTAGCAATCCATTATTTCTATTTTATGTAATCCATGATAAATCAAACATGGTCTGAACACCCTACGTTTTCATAGGCCAAAGTCTGGTAGCAGCAGCATCGGAACCTTGTATGAGAGCTTGTTGCACATACAGATTTATAATGGCTGCAGCTACCCCTAACATTTCTCAAAGGTTCCCTGCGGCTATATTTCAGCATGTTTTGGAGCTCAGCACTACAGTGAGCTCAACGTGTTTGTTCTCATTTTATGCATTTTTGAATCGGTCTGCCATGCTTTTTTGCTTCATTACTATGTTTTGCAGCCAGCCACAATGTGTACATCTGTTTCCGGAATCACAAACATCTCTATTGCCACTGTTCATAAAATAAACAAGCTCAACATGACATGTAAACATCCATAACTCTTGATCTAAGGATGTGTCTATGCTACCAGAGGTGTGAAATTCCTCAGCTACTATTTGTGAATGAACTAGAGAACATGAGGTTCACT